>NC_091578.1:29833365-29843365 GCF_042767895.1 Penaeus vannamei | reverse complement strand
GGCACGGCTTGGGGCTTCGCTCTCGGCGCTGCGTTCCTGCGGGATCCGGACGCAACGACGAGGGAACCGGACGCTGGTCGAGGGACGTGGGAGCGAGTGGGCCGCCTGGCTTTCTCTTGGTCTTTCTCTCGGAGGTGAGTGACGTTGTGAGGATCTCGAGACGTCTATGGCTGATCAGCGCCGGGGGGGGGGGGGGGGGGGCCGGGGGCGCCGTCGCCGAGGGATCGAGACAGAATTCTGCTCAATACGAGTTCTTTACGTAACTGCGTTATCGGGTAACTCAATCGCGGCGGCGAGCGGTGGCGGCCGCGTGCCGAGGGGGAGCTGGGGGAGGGGGTGGGGGAGTAAAAGGAAGGGGGAGGGAAGGGAGGAGGGTTTCCAGCTCCCTGTGACCTCTCTGACTCCGGATCCTCCTCGGGAACACCCAGGGTCGCGCGGCACTGTCCCGAAGCACAGGGCCGCCAGCAGGCACCTTGACACCTGCCACCAGGAATGCGAGTGTCGCAGGGAAGAAAGAGTCTGTCTCGGCCGCATCCCGCGCCGCCGCCGCCGCCGCCGCCCCCCCTCCCGCGGCGAGGGATTCCCGGCGCCAACGTTGCGTACGGAGACGCACACGAGGGGCACGCGCGCACGCTCTCTTCCGCGTCGCCGGCGTGCTTCCCCGCCGCCGCTCGCGTTGCGTGCCGCGGCGTCGGGGCCCTGGCTGCGCCGCGAGAGAGCGCTGCTTGCAGGCCGCGTGCATGCCGGGCTTTATGCTGCTTCTCTCGGCGCGCGGATGAAAAACGTCTGGGCTGAAGGTCCGCGCCAGACGACCTTCACGTGACAGAGGCGAGAGTTGCGCGCGCCGGGATGCTTCCCGACCCTCGCCGGGCGTGCTCGAGCGCCCGGCGCCGCACGCAACTTTGCCCCTTACTGCACCGTGCCCATTCTGCGCGTTTGCTGCTCGCTGGGCCTCCCGAGAGCGCTTCCCCGGCCCCCTTCCTCGCCAGGCCCGTCCTGCGGCGTCGGCGGAGCAGCCATCGGAATGTGGAGCGAGCGAGGCGGCGGGAAGGGCAAGGGCGGCGGCGTGGCGTGGGTGGCGGCAGCGGCGGCGGCGGCGGGCGGTGGGCTGGGCCGCTGGAGCCGCGATGCCAGTCCCTCGGCCAGGGAAAACCCGCGCGCCGCCTCCTATAAAATCCTGCCGCGGTGCCACGCTCGCCAGTGTCCGCCTCGTCCTCAGCCAAGAAGGAGCTATAGTGTGTTCTCGGAGTGTTCGCCCAAGCACGTGCGCTGAAAACTTTGGAGTGGTTGAAGCTGATGCTATCGAGTGATCATTATGTCCCCCAGGAATGCCGTGCTCAGTGATACCTTTTCCGTGAAATGTTCTTCGCTCTGCTGGAAGACAAGACTGTGAGTTCATAGCCAATTGTTCACTCCGAAAATAAAGCCCTCTTCATCAGCCGGCGCCTCTGTTCAAAACACGAAGGGGTTACGTCACACGCTGTCGGTTGAACAGGAAATGCCTTCTTGGTGATCAGCATGTGGAGTCAGCCCGTGCCTTCATTCGGAGGTGGTCCCCGCGGGTGTCATTTCTGTCTCAGGCTTCGGTGCTTCCCTCATGGTCCTTCGTGCTTCCCTGAGGACGCCCCAGAAGAGCTCAAGCGCCTCCTGCGACGCTCGGTGCTTCAGACGAGCGAGGGGGAGACGTGTTCACGTCGCGTACCGAACGGGATTCGCTTGATCCTACTCCACTTCTCAGGGCATTGTGAAGGATGTCCCGAAACCCTCTTGGCTTCGTCGCTGCGCCTCTTCCCTGGTCTCCGCTCCTGAGTCCTTCGCCCAGCACCTGGCGATGGGTCCTCCCTCCCCCGCAATGCATCTTCAGGTGTGAGTCTGTGTTCCTGCCAGGGCGCATGCAGCGAGAACCTTATTCACACAATCTGACTCCATCGTCGAAGACCCGAAGACGAGGCTGAGGCCCCGCGGTCGCTCTCGCAGGAACTACAAGAACAAACTGCATCAGCCGCCGTAGGACTGATGTTCAAGGGCCTCCTCCTCTTCCTCCTGCAAGTTCTTCGGTCCTAACCTCGGTCACGAAATGCCCACATGTGCGTGACCGAAGAAGCTGTTGCCACGAAAGGCGCACGTTTCTTAAGACCCTTCGCGCATCGCCAGCAAGCCGTTACACAAACAAGGTGAGTGTTTACTCTCGTTTCCACGCGGAGGCAAAACGGTAATTCTGATAACTTGCGGGCGTTGAAGTCCCTGTGTTAAATTTATGGAGAAGGGACGAGTCTGTGCTCATGTTACAGACCATAGAGTAATAATGCAATGATTGCTAGAGTACATGTTCCCTAGTTCACAGATTAACTAAAAACTAAAAGGATAATCCCTCTACCCTGCTGATAATAACCATCAGAAGACTGGCGGCTGTATCAGCAGACTATCTTTCGGACTTTACAAAAACAGAGTAAAGAACGCACTTACCTCAGCGACTGGTTTAGCGAGAAATATGATTTTTTAACTCAATCATAAGTTAAAGTATACTTATTCCATGGTTTGAGCGAAGTATATGAGAAGTTCTTTTCGGAAGTCATTTTTCTCAGCGTCTCCAGATTTGTAAAAATGAATCGCATCTTCTTTGTCTTCGTCTTCTATATTCATGCTTCATTTGCCATTCCTTACTGTTAAAGGCTTACATATATAATATGGAATTAGCCGTATCATTATCGTACTTATTTTTCACTTTTCGCACATACAAGTCTTAGGAATTTGCAAATATCCATCCGTCCATTTTGATGTTTCATATTAGCAAATAATATAAAATGGTACTTTTATTGTGTAAAACTATTCAAAACTATGAAACACACTCACTTCACTGATTCTTCAAAGTGCAAATTTCTCACATTTTCCTTCCATTTGAATCATTATTTTTTTCTTTTTCAAAATCCAACAAGCATCTTGTTTGCGAGGATTCAGTCACGTGAATGTCTGTCGCATTTTGACTTTGTTTCCAGTTCGTCGCCGTCGAGAGAGTGGGAACTGCAGGGGTTGCAATTGCGAGACAAGTGCAGTGTGCAAGGGAACTGGACTCGGACCCACGCTTATGTCTCTATGTCTCTCTATCTCTATCTTTATTTCTGCCTCTGTCTCTTTCTGTCTATCTGTCTCTATCTCTATTTCTGTCTCTTCCTATCTATCTCTCTATCTCTATTTCTATTTCTGTCTCGGTCTCTTTCTGTCTCTGTCTTTCTGTCTATCTCTCTATCTCTATTTCTATTGCTGTCTCTGTCTCTTTCTGTCTATCTGCTTGGCTATCGGTCGGTCTGTTTTTCTCTAGCTCTACCTTTCTTTTTTCACTCTATCTTTCTGTGGTTGTCTATTTATCTATTTATTTAACTCTTTGTCTGTGTATCTATTGATCTATCTGTTAGCCTGTTTCTCTCAGTCTGTCTCTTTTTCTCTGTCTCTCTGTCTGTCTGTCTGTCTCTCTCTCTCTCTGTCTGTTTGTCTATCTCTGTCTATCTATTTATCTCTATTTCCATCTCCATCTCTATTTCTATTTGTCTGTCTGTCTGTCTGTCTGTCTGTCTGTCTCTCTCTCTCTCCCTCCCTCCCTCTCCTCCTCCCTCTCCCTTACTGTTTCTTCCTCTCCCTATCTATTCACCTGTTCTTATCTCCGTCTCATCCTCTGCCTCTCCTTCACTTAGCATTGCCCTGAAAATGCATAGCTGATCCCACACAAAATCTTCTTTCTTCTTTTATAGGGTTTTAGACTTTTGTGTAGTCTATATCCCCTGTCACACAGAATCACTTCGACATAAACACGGTTTCAGTTTCAAAACAAGTCTCTATTACTGTCTCGAGAATTATCCGAACGCAGTTAGAGTCTAAGGTGTTTTGAAGCTTCAGACATTCGAACGGACTTTGTTGTGCGAATAGCGAGTATACACGACTAGGTGTTTTTAATCGGTAACAATATGCCGAGAGAGAGAGAGAGAGAGAGAGAGAGAGAGAGAGAGAGAGAGAGAGAGAGAGAGAGAGAGAGAGAGAGAGAGAATGGCAGAGAGAGAGAGAGAGAGGAGAGAAAAGGAAGAGAGTGAGAGAGGGTGGGTGGTCTAAAGGGAGAGAAACAGACAGAGACAGAGGAAGAGAGAGACAAATTCGGATAAAAAAACCTAAGACATCCCCCTCAAGTAGACAGAAGCCGAGAGGAACGGATGACAGCGAAAGACTCCGTAATATGAGTCGCTGGCTGATATAGTTCAAGGCAGGAAGAGAGAGAGAGAGAGAGAGAGAGAGAGAGAGAGAGAGAGAGAGAGAGAGAGAGAGAGAGAGAGAGAGAGAGAGAGAGAGAGAGAGAGAGAGAGAGAGAGAGAGAGAGAGAAAGAAAGAAAGAAAGAAAGAGAGAGAATCAGAGACATACAGAAAGAAACAGAGACAGAGAGATACACACATATATAACTTCAGAAATAAGTAATCATAATAAGACTTGGATTCCAACAACCGTCTTCACAAAGAAATGGAAGGTTGTTTCCCCCCAATATGGTAAACTTGTAATTTATTAACTGTTAATCAGAATTAAATTTCGCGCAATCATTAGCACCAACAGGTCCTGCGCGGGAACTGCAGGAGCTTCCCACTGACGGAGGACCTCGGTGCAGCTGTTCTGGTATGTCCTTAATTTCTTCTTGCTTTTAATGGAGCTGTTATTATATATTTAGCTTAACTGTATGCGTTTAAGTCTTTTTTCATGTTTGAGCTTCGTTATTGTTGTTTTGTTCTTGTTTTTGGAAACTTTTTTTTTTTTTAGAGAGGTTTAGGTTAGGCTTGGGATTTTGAATTTTGGTCGGTTTAGAGTTGGTACATTATTTTACAAATTGATTGATGCTATTGCTTTTTTACCCAGTGAGTTATGAACGGCACTAAATCCGTAGTTATATTTACAAATATTCAAGATGAATAGATTTTCCCAAACCGAAGATAACTTTCACTTTAGAATAAATTTTAGTCTCGTTTTCCCGCCAGGCAAGAGCGTGAGGGTGTCACGTGATCCCGCCCATAACGTGACGCAACGTGTTCGCGCCTTTGCAACATCGCAACGAACACTGACAAAAGAAGTACGTTTTCCCGCGTTCCTCCTCCGTGACGTCACGTGGCCGAAGTCAGGAAACAATCACGAAAATTATACGTACATGCACACGCTCGCGAGTACATAAATACTGACATGTATTCATACGCACGGACTCGGATAATCACACACACACGCACAGACACACACACACGCCCACACACACACACACACACACACACACACACACACACACACACACACACACACACACACACACACACACACACAACCCCCCCCTCCCCCCCCGTGATCGGCCGCCCGCTGAGGAATGTTCGACCGCGTCCTTGGCAACACCGGCGCGTCCTGACGGAGGATCCTGGTCGGCGGCGGAAAAAACGGCGGCGGGACAGCGGTTGCGGGCGCCGGCGGTCCTGAGTGCGGTCTCTCGGTCTTCCCTGCGTTCCTGGGTGCGTTCCTGAGTGCGTTCCTGCCGTCTTTCCTGTTCCTAGTGCGTTCCTGCCGTCCTCAGTGCGTTCCTGCCGTCTTTCCTGTTCCTAGTGCGTTCCTGCCGTCTTTCCTGTTCCTAGTGCGTTCCTGTCGTCTTGAATGCGTTCCTGCCGTCCTCAATGCGTTCCTGAATGCATTCCTACCGTCTTTCCTGTTCTTAATGCGTTCCCTCTGTCTTCTCTGCGTTCCTGCCGTCTTTCCTGTCCTCAGTGCGTTCCTTCTGTCTTGAATGCGTTCCTGCTGTCCTGAGTGCGTTCCTTCTGCTTTTTTCCTGCGATCTCTCTATCCTTTCTTTCGTTCCCTGTCATTCCTATATTCCTTCTATTCTCTCATTCGTTTCTCCTTTCCTCAATTCGTTCCCCTGCGGTCCTCAGTGCGTTCCCTCTATTCTTTCTTCGCTCCTTCTCTCCTTCCTTCGTTTCTCCTATTCTTATTTCGTTCCTTCTCTCTTTCCTTCGTTCCTTTCATCTCTCCCTCGTTTTCTTCCTTCTTCCTTCGTCTCCTTTAGCCTTTTTTCCTTCCTTCCCTCCTTCCTCCTTCTTCTCCACCCTTCTTTCGTTCCTTTCCTTTTTCCTTTCATTTCTCTCCCTCTTCCTTCGTTCTATATAGCTTCCCCTCGTCCCTTCTCTCCTATATTCTTTCCTTGCTTCCCGTTCGTTACGTCATCCTCTATTCTTCTTTTCCCTCCTTCCATCCATCTTTCCTTTTATTCCGTCTTTTTATTTCTCCCTCGTTCTCTCCTCTTCTTTCTTTTCGTCCTTCCTTCATTTCTCTTATGTCTCTCTATTCCTTTTATCTTTCCCTCGGTTATTCCATCCTTTATTATTTTTTCTCCTTGCTTTTCTCTTTCTCCTAAAATTTCTCTCTTTCGCTCTCCTTTTTTCCATCTCCCGTTTCTCCTTCCTTGCTTTCAACTCCTCCTTCTCTTTCTCTTTATTCCTCTATTTCTCTCCTCTTTCCTTCTTCTCCTGCGCCTTCTTTCCTCTTCTCCTTTTCCTCTTTACCCTTCTCTTTCTCCTTCTCTATTCCCTCTCCTTCACTATCTGTATCCTCTCCTTTCCTTTCTCTCTCTTCTAATCTCACCCTTCTCTCCTTTTCTTCTACTCCTCCTGTTTTGCCATGCATCTTTTCTCCCTCTCTCTCTTTCTTTCTTTCTCTCTCTCTCTCTCTCTCTCTCTCTATATATATATATATATATATATATATATATATATATATATATATATATATATATGTATATATATATATATATATATATATATATATATATATCTTTCCTTCTCCTCGCCCTCATTCAAGTTTATTTTGCTTATCTTCGTCGTTCCTCCTTTTTTCTTCCCGCTTGTATCATTCGCAAACTTCGCTTCATCTGTTTACGAACGCCATTCTTTTGTTGCTTTTGTTTTTATTCTTGAACGTCATCTGTTATGACTCAGGAACTGTCTTTTTGTATTCATTCATTTACTTTTTTTTTTTTATATCTAATTCATCGTGAGCCAGATTGAAAAGCCGGGTTTAGATGTAATTAAAATAATTATGTTTTTTTTCCGCGCACCGTGACGTCACGGAATGGCGTCCTGATGGATAACTATTTCCCCGAAGTGCCACCGAGGGCGCCGCTGTGCCCTGAGGAACGCCGCATCCGTTGCGCCCATTTCCCGAGGCCGCGTGACGCGAGGGCGCTGCAACACCGCCCTGCAATATTACCTAATATGGCACTCGTAAACGCAACTTAGCAACCGTGACTACGTCGAGCTGCAACCCGAGACTCCATGACGTCAGAGCGGGGGGAGGTCGTGACGTCACCGCCCGTGTGTCATCAGTGACGTCACGGGATCCGCGTAGCGCTGGTGTGCCAAATACGGCAAGGTCGTCTGCGCGGCCGCGTCGCAGATCGGGCGAGGCGTCTCGCGAGGCGCCGCTCCGGCCGCCGTGAGTCATCTCGGCCCAATCGAGAGCGCTCGGGTATAAAAGGTATAGAACCCGGCGCTCGAGTGTCTTTCTCTCGACGCATGCGAGCGCGCCGCCCGCCTTAGGTCATCGGTCCGGGTGGGCGCCGCGACGCCCGCCCGGCCGGAGGGGCGGAATGTGGGCTGCATGTTTGGATGTGCGTGTATATGTACGTAGACATACATGCATACATTTATATTTGTATGTGTGTATGTACATACGAATGCAGTCACACATGTATGTATGTACGTTTGCTTATATCTGTATGCGTGTATATATATATATATATATATATATATATATATATATATATATATATATATATATATATATATAAATATATATATATATATATATATATATATATATATATATATATATATATATATATATATATATATAAATGTGTGTGTGTATGTGTTTGTTTGTGCACAAATAGATAGATTTTGATAGACAGAGAGAAAGAGAAATGTGTGTGTGTGTGTGAGTGTGTTAATGTGTGTGTGTGTGTGAGAGAGAGAGCGCGCGATGCCACATGCCCGCCCGTGCCCCAGAGCCCCTGCCGGCGGCCCAGGCGAAGGGCTGACCTGCCGCGCCTTCGGCAGGAAAACCCCCGACGAAGGTCGAGGGGAATCCCCTGCTTCCTCCTTCCCTTTGTTCTCCCTCCCTCTTCCTCTTTTGCCTTCCTTTGTTATCCCTTTTGCCCATTGTTTCTATTCCTATTCACTTCCTTTCCTTTTCTTCCCCAAATCTTATTTTTCGCGTTATTTTCCATGCATTGTTAATTCCCTGTTTCGTTCATGTTCATAGCATGTCCCCGCCATGTCCCCAGCG
Source organism: Penaeus vannamei (assembly GCF_042767895.1). Taxonomy (NCBI): domain Eukaryota; kingdom Metazoa; phylum Arthropoda; class Malacostraca; order Decapoda; family Penaeidae; genus Penaeus; species Penaeus vannamei. The sequence continues at coordinate 29,835,021 of NC_091578.1, read as the reverse complement.
CTTACCTCCTCCACCTGTTGATTCAGAAAGCATTGCCAGTCTTCTCCCAACTCCTCACTTTGTTTTGCCCCCTGGCCCCGCTCGCTCATACCCTGTGTACCCCCCCTCATACCCTGTGTACCCCCCCCTCATACCCTGTGTACCCCCCCTCATACCCTGTGTACCCCCCCCCCTCATTTAGAATATTTAGAAGGCAAAATAAAACAGACAGTATTTCACAGCAAAGAATATCCACTGTAACAAATGGAATTGAAACTAAATCTTTAAATCTTTTTAAGTCACACTCACGTATCCCCCCTCACAACCTCATATTCCCCCCACGTGTTCCCTCCCCCTCATACCCTCATATTCCCCCCACGTGTCCCCTCCCCCCTCATACCCTCATATTCCCCCCACGTGTTCCCTCCCCCTCATACCCTCATATTCCCCCCACGTGTCCCCTCCCCCCTCATACCCTCATATTCCCCCCACGTGTCCCCTCCCCCCTCATACCCTCATATTCCCCCCACGTGTCCCCTCCCCCCTCATACCCTCATATTCCCCCCACGTGTCCCCTCCCCCCCTCACAACCTCATATTCCCCCCACGTGTCCCCTCCCCCCTCATACCCTCATATCCCCCCCACGTGTCCCCTCCCCCCTCACAACCTCACATTCCCCCCACGTGTCCCCTCCATCACCCCATAACCCACTTTCCTTCGGCCTAATAATCTTTTACGTCCAACCTTCCCACAGCGTCCCCCACACAACCCACCCTCGCCCCACAGTCGAGAAATGGGGCTCCGAACCGCCCTCTCATCTCCCGACCCACTTCCTTTCACCCACGCCCGACGCCCACCACCCTACCCAGCCTCTCTCCCCCCTGGCCTGCGTTCCTCACCCCGCCGCCCACCGCCGCCCACCGCCGCCCATCGCCGGAAGAGGAGACCGCGGATCCGTCGCCGTTCGTCCGGGCGTTCACAGGCGGTCACGGGATCGTCTTGGTGCATGGTTGTTGAACGCTGGAACTGAGGCCTGTTCAGTGATACGACTGTAGCCTCATTTTCAGTGTTATAAGTTACCGTTCCACCACAAGCGTCGAGAACCGAGGGCGTGCGCTGCGATGAGGGATTTAAACCGGCGATCCGAACGAAAGTTACTGTATTTTAGGCGTCATTGGGATTTTCATTTTTTTTTTTTTTTTTTATTGTCTTTTTTTGTCTTTTTCTTCTTTTTTTTCTTCTTTTTGGTTTGTGTTCTTTCACGGCATTATGTATGTATTTAGTTTTACAATTCACACACATACGCATTGTCTGTACAAATATTTTTCTTGTGAGTTTCGAGATAAAGAAACGAATTTTAGAGTCTTAGAGGAGAAAGGGATCGAAACAGAAGCTGGTTAGCAAATGTGAATAATTTCCAAGTAAAATTCTTTTGAAATCAATCACGGGGATAGACAAGTAGACATTTCTGTAGGTAGACAAGGAGACCATCTTCTGTTTGGCAGGAATGGGCAGTAGATCAAACTATTGAAAAGGAATAGGCAGGAGGACAAACTTCTGTTGGACAGAGATCAACAGTTGATCAAATATCTATTAGAAAGGAATAGGCAGGAGGACAAACTTCTGTTGGACAGAGATCAACAGTAGAGAGAGAGAGAGAGATCTGTTAGAAAGGAA
>NC_091578.1:29808365-29823365 GCF_042767895.1 Penaeus vannamei | reverse complement strand
GTGTGGGATTCCTCCGAGTCCTTTCACACTGATCACCTGCCACTTCCTGCGCCCGAGGCAACGTTCTCGACAACCATAACCTATCGTTCACTTCATGGCCCAAAAAAAGAAGGAAATGGTAATAATAATTGTCTCCTTTTATGGCGTTCGTTATTTCAGATTTTGTTATATCATCATCACTTCGCTTTGTAAGCAGCGGTGAACATTCAACGATACATTTTCGAATCGTCTCTGGGAAGGATGGAGTTTGCTGTTAAAAACTCTTTAGAAAATGTTGAGGTGATGTTATCTCCTACATTTTCAGTTCAGTGTTCAATTCTGGCGTTCTGACCTTCAGAATATCAAAATTTTGTATCTGTGTTCATGATTTGTGACTGATTGAAGCATTATTAACTTTACACATAGTCAAAATCCAATCGCTTTTGTTTAACCTTACCGGATTCCATTACAAAATCGTGTTGCATGTTTACTTTCTGTCTGTTTTAGAGGGAAAATAGTGCTATGTATATCTGCGTTATTTTTTCCTCTTTTTGTTTTGTTTTTACCCTTTCGTAAATTTGAGAATCCTGGGCACGCAAGATACATCTTCATCACATCTCTCTAAAGAAAATATATATCCACCATTATGCCTTGAACTATATACTTTTTTTTTCAAATTCTTTCAGCAGACATTATCACATGTCCTCTTCAGTTGAGGTAGACTTGTTTTTTTCCTTTTTGATTTTTTTTTCTAATTTCTCTAAAATGTCCACATGTTTGAGGCTTTGAAGGTTCTTCACATTCTTATTATTTCTGATGTTTAATATAAACTATATACAAGTATTTTAATAACAGAAATCTCATAAGTGGTGTGCAAGAGGTAACCAGAAAGAAAAAGCAATGTCTTTTATTACTAAATACTGATGACCTCCCTCAGCATATTACAGGTCATGTTCAAACACCTGTAGACCACTTAATATAAAGCAGGTAGTGCCCAGGTACCTGCTACCCTCTTCATACAAAGTAGGCAGTGCACAGGTACCTGCTTACCATATAGGGTGTACGGTAGGTACCTCTAGGTACCTGCTAAACCTTTGATACAAAAAAGGTATTATCAAGTTATCTGTATTATTCGCTAAATTATCAAAAGAATATCAAAGTTTTCTTTTATCTGTTGACTGCTTGAGATCAGGTGAGTCGACCCAGGTACCTGTTAACTCCTGACTAACAAGTAGGCATAAGCCAAGTACCTGCTCACTATCGGGGCACGACGAGAATTATTTATATGTATACTATTACACATTATCTGGTTATTAAATATCTAACAATACATTACTGTCCAACACTGCAGTTACATCCGTGGGTGGGATACGACCATGTTTACGACTGCGACATAAATACTTCATTTAGATCATTATCATTTTTCCATACCAATATTCACATGAACTTATATAGTGACTGACCAGAAGAAAAGGATGACAATGATGTAAGTACTCAAAGTTTTTTTTTTATTTATGCATTTTTAAAACTTTTTATTTGTTTATTATCATTATTATTCGCTCCGTCAAAAGTGATAAACTAGAAATATCCAACTTCGCATAAGTGAGAATTTAAAACGCTTTTACATGTCGAAACTTATGGAAAGCAAGAAGGACGTATCACACACCGGCATTTTACACTAGTCATATTTATCACACTATGTACAACGCTTTATTTCTTTATTTGGATGGACGTTTGAGCTATATACTGCCTCTGCCAAGCATTAGGTCAGCTGTGGTTCCATGCCTGTGCACAGCGGGACCCGAAGTCGAGGGGTAAGTCACCGGGTGAGCCTCGGGTCGGGGAAAAAAAATCACTTGATAGTGCGAATTGTATCATCGCCGTTTCGAACGAAGTGTCAACACGGCTTCGACCTGCGCGCAATCAGCTGCTGCTTCGGCGAACCGGATCGAACTCCCTTCGAAACGCTTCGAACCTTTTCCCGCCCGGCTCCGTCGTGAACCTCGTCTCGGCTCTGTCAGTCGGGGTCCTGGCTGTGTCGAGATGATATCGTGAGCATAAACCACGTTATATTATAGATATATATATATTTTATAGTTATTCGAACTGGCGCATTATATTATATTATTTTTTTTACGAACCTTTTGGTATTCAATGTTCATAAATATATAAAAATCCTTATTTGAAAAAAGCTAACCCCGTATTGAAGATGATGTCGTATTTGTTCCGGAAAAATATATATACATGTATGCACGATCACTGTGACAAGCCCGTCAGTGTTTGATGTTTCATTAATAGTAAGACTGAGATGAATTAATCAATTAAGGGTCGAAATTAACGGGTGTGGATGAGTTGCTGTTGGCTGGCGACGATTATTTTGTTAATTAACAAATCTCTCATTCGTGTCGGGGAGGCGAGAGGGAAAGCAAGGAGAGAGGCGAGAGGGGGAGGGAGGAGGAGAATGAGGAGAAAGGAGGAAGGAAGAAGGTGAGTGAAAGTGAGGGTTTTTCTCTTGTTTTCTTGTTTTTTTTTTTCTTCTTCCGATTTACTTTAGGTGTTAGATTTCGTCTTTTTTTTTTTTTTTTTTACGTTTAGGAGAAATAGACGATTTACTCGAGAGAAATGCAGGGGTTGAAAAGGTAATTTGATCACGAGGGTTCAATCGATTTATTTTTCTTTTATATGATTTAGAGAAAAGTCTGGAAAAGCCACGTTTGGGAACTTTGTAAATTACGAAATAATCTGCCTCTGGAAAGGATCTTTATTACTACCTAGATTGTCGAAGAAATCCTTGTGCGAAACGAGAGAGAAAGAAAACGGAGATAAAAATAAGTCCAAAGAGGATTATGGTTGTTTTGCCGATCATAATGCTAGGAGTTATCATGGTAATTATTATCATGGTTATTATTATCATTTATGTCTTTTTTAGCTCGGGGGAGAAAAAAGTGAAATGGAGATGAAATGAACGAAGATATTGAGAATCATAATTGATTTCTTGTGTTGTTGAATGTTTACAGGAAATTTACGATTTGTTGATAGATAGACTGTACGACAAAAGGAAAAAAAAATAAAAAATGAAAATGAAAATGGCAACATGGGGAGGGGGGAAGGGGGGGGAGGGAGTTGAACTAGAGTGTGTATTTACACGTTCCTTATATGCGTAGTAGTTTGTTAATCTTTAAATCACATTTGAGCGTTAAGTTCTGGGATCAGAAAAAGAAAGACATTTCATCCCAACTTTCTTCTACAAAATGAAAACCTTACATTAATTTGTTATATTCTTTTTTTTTTAATATACTTCAGTACCTCAAGAATGAAAGAGAAGAAAAAATAAACAAATAAATAAACAAAGTAGTAAATATATCATATATATGTCATATATATATATATAAAAAAGAGATAGAAAAAATTAGTACTTCTATGTCTTGACTTTGCAGTATTTGTCATCAGCATCTTAGAAATGCCGGAGAGTTTTCTTCTACGAAATGCATGACTCAGCAATACCTCCACCGCCGTCATCGCGTCACTATAGGCAAGCTAATGTAACTCTAATTGCTGGTGTAGTTTAGTACAAAAATCCAAAACTCTAGAAATGCACTTGATTGCCAGGTTATATAAGGTGTGTCTGTTTGTGTGAATGCAGTGGGATATACATATATATATATATATATATATATATATATATATATATATATATATATATATATATATATATATATATTTATGTATATATATATACATATATGTATATGTGTACATAGATATATATATGTATTATATATATATATATATATATATATATATATATATATATATATGTATATATATGTATATATATGTATATATATGTATATATATATATATATTTATATATATATATACATGCATATATATATGTATATATATGTATATATATATATATATATATATATACATATATATATCTATATATATATATATAAACATATATGTATACATATATGTATACATATATGTATACATATATATATATATATATATATATATATATATATATATATATATATATATATATATATATAAAATCTTTTTTTTACCTAAACGCATGTACTGTCCACAATTTGAGTCTTTCCGAAGTTCCTCACAAATGATAGGTTCGTTTCAGCAAATTTTCGGAGTCGCAAAAGATCGTCGTCGTGTTTTAACCTAAGTACTTGGGCCGCGATTCCCGGACGTCTAGGGGCCGGATCGAGAGAGGGGGGGGCGTGGCGAGGGGCGTGTCGCGAGGGGGGAGGGGGGGGGGGGGTGGGGCGTGGCGAGGGGAGGGAGGGGCGGAGGGAGGGGGGAGGGGCGGAGGGAAGGGGCGTGTCGCGAAGGGGGAGGGGCGGAGGGACGGGGCGTGGCGAGGGGCGGAGGGGGCGGGTCGCAAGGGGGGGAGGGGCGGAAGGGGCAGGGGGCGTGTCGCGAGGGGGGAGGGGCGGAGGGAGAGGGCGTGTCGCGAAGGGGCGTGGCGAGGGGCGAGGGGAGGAGGGAGGGGGCGGGTCGCGAGAGGGGGAGGGGTGGAGCCAGGTTGGGGGGGGGGAGAGGTGTTAAGCGATTTATCTAACTTTGATTTTCTTTGTTTGGTTATTATTACTTATATTTAATTATCCTTTTTTTTCTTATTTGTCCTGTATCTCGGGGGGCGGTGCGGGGGGGGGGGGGGATATGTGAAACTTCTCCTTGAAATTAATTAATCATTTCTTTATTTCTTTTGTTTTTTTTAAGAAATCCGGGGCGGGCCGCTCAGCTACCTCTGGCAACGACAATATAAACAAAGCCTAATATGAATGTTTGAGATTATTATTATTATTATTATTGTTATTATTATTATTTATTATTATTATTAATATTATTATTATTTATACAAACCCGTTATGCGGCCCAGAGTGGAGCTAGATGACGTACGAGGTGAAAACAATGCTAAACAACACATACGTCCGCGGAGACCCCACGGGCGAGGGAACATACGGGCGAAAATCAAGAAGGGCGGAGGGAGGAAGGGAGAGGCTGGAAGGAAGGGAAATAAAGAGAATGAAGGGAATAAGGAATGGATGGAAGAGAGAAGAGAAGGAAGAAGGAAGAAGGGAATGAAGAAGGATGGAGGGAACAGTAAGAAAAGAAGGAAGATAGAGAAGAAGCAAGGGCAAGATTAAGGAAAATGAGACTAGAGAGAGAGAGAGAGAGAGAGAGAGAGAGAGAGAGAGAGAGAGAGAGAGAGAGAGAGAGAGAGAGAGAGGGAGAGAGAGAGAGAGAGAGAGAAAGAAACAGAGAGAGAGAGACAGAGACAGAGAGAGAGAGACAGACAGAGAGAACAAGCCAGAAGAGAAGAAACAGAGCAAGAGAGAGAGAGAGAGAGAGAGGGCGCGGAGGCAGAGCGAGGGCGGATGAACCAATGTGCAGAGACACAGGAAACGGCAACCGAGGAGGACATGCGACAGAGACGCGCACTCGTTGCAAAAGTTCCTTCCGACTCGTCCCCGAAGTCCTGCGGGACCTCCTTGGCGAACCAAAGTCGGACCTCTCTAGAGCCACAGTAGGACCTCTCTAGAGCCACAGTAGGACCTCTCTAGAGCCACAGTAGGACCTCTCTAGAGCAACAGTAGGACCTCTCTAGAGCCAGAGTAGCACCTCCTTCGTGAGCTAGAGTGGAATTTCCCTAGAGCCAGAGAAGGACCCTTTTAGCGAGCCAGAATAAGGCCTCCTTGGCGAGCCAGAGTAGGACCTTCCTCGAGCTAGAGAAGGACCTTCCCGGAGCCAGAACGGGACCTCCTTAGCAAGCCAGAGTAAGGCCTCCTTGGCGAGCCAGAGCAGGACCTCCCAAGAGCCAGAGCAGGACCTCCTTAGCAAGCCAAAGTAGGACCTTCCTCGAGCCAGAGTAGGATCTCCTTGGCGAGCCAGAGCAGGACCTCCCTAGGGATCCGGAGTAGGACCCCCAAGAGCCAGAGCAGGACCTCCCTAGGGATCCGGAGTAGGACCCCCAAGAGCCGCGGATTCGTCATTCTACCGTTTTCACGTCTCCTTTTGATATGACTTGACAATAGAGTCGACTTTTAAGCGTAATTGGCATGATACTCTCGTCCTTACAGATCTTAACCCACAGTCTGTACACTCAACACTGTACAATACCATTAATTTTAACACAGCAGAAAAGCGAATCGGATCAGAGCTTCTGGAGAGAAGATGTACGTGTCTATCGCTCCCTTGGGAAGAAATCCTCGTGTGCTTTGGGGTGTTGCTGGTGGGTCCAGCTCGTGTGTGTGTGTGTGTGTGTGTGTGTGTGTGTGTGTGTGTGTGTGTGTGTGTGTGTGTGTGTGTGTGTGTGTGTGTGTGTGTGTGTGTGTGTGTGTGTGTGTGATTGGATGTACAAAGTGCATGGTGTGCTTGAGGCTTTGATTTCAAACAGAACAGATATCCACGTACATCGTAGCTTCACTTCCTAAAATTTAATCTTAGCACATAAACCTCCTAATAGGAAATAAACAGATAATGAAACAATAACAACATCTCTAGCTATCTACTGTAACAATCACTGACAGCACTTCGCTCGAGGCGCGCGGGGCCACGACTCCCGACCTCGTGCGCCGCGACCTACTGGGCCTCGACTCCCTTGGCCTCGACCCCGCCCGCCGGAGGGGCCAGAGCCCGGGCGTCCTCCTCCAAGTAACCCGTAAACCGATCTGGTAATCAGCTGTTTTGTTATATCACTTGTTGTCTTCGTGTTTTCATTTTTCTCTTTTTATATGAACTGTTCACCTTCATGCAAAACATCGCTGTCGCATAGCTGGGTGGAATGCTAATGTATGAAAAAATATATGATGATTATAGACTTCAAAATTATGAATCATAATTATATAAAATGAGAGAGAGAAGGGGGGGGGAAGGAGGAGTATGCCAGTTATCAAGGATGAGTATAACCAGTAAAATATAGCTCCATTCTGGATCCTTTTAGCATACACACGCAGGCACACGCACTCATACTCAGCGACACAGATCCTCGCAGACACACTCGCACGCCTGCACACGCACGCTCACGCACACACATCGAAACACCTTCCTACGCCACACAGTTGGCTCGCCTGACCCTTCGGTAGGTGTGTCATAAGGTTGAAGGTCCCTTATTGCAACACTGCCTCTGGGCCCGGACGTCGCCCGTGGCTCTACGAACGCCTGCATAACCTGTTCACGCGTGCAAACACAAGGACTGCAGGGACGACCTCGCTTCGGGGGACGACCTCGCTCGGGGGACGACCTCGCTCGGGGGACGACGGCGCGTGCCCCCTCCCCAGGAGACCTCCACTTTTGTGTGATTGAAATCATATTTTGCCTCAATTTCATTTAACAATTTATTTTCTACCAATGGGCTCTAAACATATTTAGCTTATGCAGCTAAGCAATGACTGATTCTTCACTTTTATATTTTTTTTGGAAAACTATTTTGTTTTTTGTTTTTTGTTTGTTTTTTTCTTTGTAATAAAACCATTATACTCAGCCTCTGGTATTACAAATAAGTGTACATACAAATAACGTTGGGAACAGACCAGCACACCGTGAGTTTTGGACATAAGGATATCGGAGGCAGCTGCTTCGTCCCGTCCCATGCCAGTCCAGAGTCACAACACACAACGTTAATAAGCGTATCATCAACAATGTAGATTCCAGATATTTAGCAGAACCTTACAAGGCTAACAGAAAGAAGGATAACGCGAGAGTAGGGGATACACCTTGGCGCCAATCCTCATACTGGCGGCATGAGGGGGACTCCTTGGCGCCTTCCCTCATACTGGCGGCATGAGGGGTGCCTCTTCATGCCGGCCCCCCACGCGAGAAGCATGAGGGCCGCTTCTGGACGTCATCCCCTCACACTGGCGGAATGAGGGGGCACTCATTGCCACTCGCCCCTCACACTGGCAGCATGAGGGTGCTCCTAGTGCCCCATACCTCACATTCGTGGAATGACGGGGGGCAAAGGACCCCGCCCCACACGCTTGCGACGAGGGGGCAGTCCCCGCTCCCTCACACTGGATGGGGCTCCACACTAACGCTCCACAGTTAGCACACTCCTGGTGTCGGTGTGGGAGATTGTAGGACAACAACAGATCAACAACCGCGTCCTCTGGCCCCTAAAGGTGACTGAAGGATGCGTCTACCAGTCCTTAATGGACTACAAGTATCTCCCTAATATATCATTGGAAGTCTGTGTGGATTACCTGACTCAAATTATAGTTTGCTTTCTAACCAGGAGCAAGCATAAATGCTGTAATGTGTTTTACCAAACTAAATAATTGAAGTTATTGTGGTCAAGGTTCTGTGACCCACTGTCAACATGCTATAAAGGTCCATGGTTTTATACAATGTTGTTGGCGAGTGAGAAGCGTAGTAAGTCCCTCCCCGGCCCGGCTGGAGGCCCTTCGGCGACAGCGCTGGGTGCCTGGGGAGGCTTGGCCCGGGGAGGCTTGCCCGCGGCGCCGCTGAGTGGACGTAATGAAGAGGGGAGTCAGTGGGCCTCCCCGCCAGGGCCACTTGTCCCTTTGAGCCTGACCACCTCTGATACAGAGGCCGCAGCAGGCGCTCACACCACCAGGTCGGGCGGGTCAGGGCCGAACAGGTTCTTGTAGGATGCATGGAGCCGCATAGTGTCCACGCCGGCAGGAGGGGGAGGGGGAGGGGGCAGCCCCTCGTCCTGTGCGGACACGTGGCGTTGCCTGATGTCGTTGCCCCAGCGCGGAGCGGGCGGTGCGGGAGGCACATCTGGGGGCAGTTCTGGAGGCGAAGGAGGTAATGGGGGAGCGCTGGGCGGCGGAGGAATCACACGAGGTAAGTCGGAGGACACGGCGCTCGCCGACGGGCCCCCGCTGGAGGCCGACACGGCGCCCGCGCTCGACCCGCTCTCCACGTTGGCGCAGATCACCGAGGGCTCGTTCACGCCGTTCGCCTTCAGTCTTCTCTGGTTCATCATGGAGGCGCGCAGCGTCTTGCGTTTCTGCAAAGGACGGGACTCAGTTCCTCGCTCGAGGCGCGCGCGCTCGCTGACAAAGGGCAGAGAAACATCACAAAACAGGAATGAATGCCTTAGGACCTGCGGGCGCGGGCGGCGAGCCGTCCGCGCCCGAGGGCGGCCGGACTTACCTCGACGGCCCCTCTCCACTTGTCGGCGGCGTGGCGGGCGATCTCCAGGCGCTTCTGCTTGCGGATCTGATGCTTCTTGTAGATGATTTCGATGATGATGAGCCCGATGCCGCCCACGATGCCGGCGGCCACCAGGATGAACACGCCCGCCATGTTCTTGAGGCCCAGCGTGGCCGGCGCCTTGTCGTCGGTGTCGCACTTGTCGTCCATGCCCTGCAGGATCCACTTGTTGTCCAGCTCCTCCATGTAGCCGCTCTCGTGGAACTCCAGGATGGCCAGCGTGACGCGGTCCGCCCACGGCGAGTTCTTCTTGAGGCCGATGCCGTAGCCGGAGCGCCCGAACAGCTCGCCCGCCGTCACCAGCTCGCAGTCCTGCGCCGCCTCGTACTCCAGCCGCGAGCTGTCCCAGATGAACGCCTTCAGCTTCCTGAAAGGCGTCGGGCTCGGACTCAGTCGCTCGGAAGGGCTCGGCGCGGCACGGGACTCCAGGCGCCCTCCGCCCGCACGCAGACGCAGGGGCTCGAGTCCCATGCCGGGCCGCCCACGAGGGGGGGGCATGCCCAGGGGGAAGGGCATGCCCAGAGGGATTACCTGTCTTTGGACCAGACTGGGAAGTCTGAGGCGGCTTCGTCGTTAGTATTTGTGCCTTAGAGCTAGAAATTACGGAGTCATACCTGCTGCAGACGAGCCCAAGGAATTAACGCTCTGAACTAGAAACCAAAAAATCTAGACAACTTCAATAATATAAATCTTGCTGAAAGTTGAAATGGAATCTTGGAAAAAGAGAAGAACATTATCCTTGATTAAACCTTTTAGCTTACCCTGACATTCGCATTATCTATTTTGATGAAAAGTAGTACATTCGTGCTTCGTGATGCTCAGATGTTCAATAACCTTGAGTTGAATTATTTGGGCATCATCAATAAAAACATTTTCCTTATGTTTACTTTAACAATGAGATAAAAATAATATTACTTATTTTCTGTTTTTTTTTAAGCAATAACAAACACACTTATCCTTTACGTTGATTTAACCTGGAAAAATCCTAATTTATCTCATTATTAAATCTCTCCCTTCCTCCCTTTGCCTTCCCCTGTTCCCTTCCCTTTACCCCTCCTCCTTTCCCTAGTCGCCCTCCCTCTCTCCCTCGTCCTACCCCCCTTCCCCCACTCCCCTGTCCCCCTCCTCCTTAAGTCACTCTCCCGCCTTGTCCTACCTCCTTCTCCCCATTACCCTGTCCCCTTTCTCCTTTCCCTATTCCTCTCTTTTCTCTCCCCCCTATCATTCCTCCTCTCCCTACTCCCCCTCCCTTTCGTCCCTTTCCCCCTCTCCCTAACCCCCATCCTTCCTCGTCCCCGTCCCCCCCTCTCCTCCTCCCCCTTTCCTTCCTCGTCCTCTCCCTCCCCTTCCTCCTCCTCCCCTGTCCCCCCTCGTCCTCTCCCTCCCCTTCCTCCTCCCCCCCTGTCCCCCTGTCCTCCCTCGTCCTCTCCCTCCCACTTGTCCCCTCGTCCTCTCCCTCCCCATCCCCCCACCCCTCCTCCCCCGGCGCCCTCCTTATCCTGCAGGAACTGACCCTGACTTGACGGCCTGGATCGCCTCCTCGGCCGTGTGGTAGTTGTTGCCTTCCATCGTGCGGTACATGTTGCTCAGCTCCACCTGCCGCCGGAAGTACATGTCCACGGACGAGCCCTTGACCGTGGCGTACGTGAAGTTCTCCATCGGGTTTCGCAGCTGATTTTTGGGGAGAAAAAGGGGAGAGAGGGGGTTATGGTTGGGTTTATGGGTTTGGTTGAAGTGAGTGGGAGAGGGAGGTAGGAAGGAGAGAAGCAGAGAAATAGACGGATAGGCAGAAAGAAACTTAATTTATAACAAAAAGGCAAAGTAGATGTAAAATTAGTATAGTTATCCCTGTCAAGTGACCATTTTCTGTTAAACCAACCAGAAATCATTGTTTTAAAGCTGTAACTAAACTAATATTATAATCCTGCCAAGATTCTCAAATCTTGGATGGAATAATGGATTTCATCATTAGAATAGTATCATAAAAAACATCATTCATTCTCACTGAAAACGAAACCTACTTATAGGCAATCATAACAAATATATAAATAAGCTAGACAACTAAATCAAACTTATTTTTTCTCTCGTATTCTCTCCCACATCATGCAATGGAGTCACAGACAAGCACCCATTAACACTTACACATATACTAACTGAACAAACGAGACACACAATGCACACACCCCCACACTCATACCCCCCCCCTTCTCCCCCACCAACCAACAAACACACACAAACACGGTATGCCCACACCACACACACGCATCCAAAACGCATCAATTTACGAGACTCCCACCCAACCACGCCCTCACGCCCACCGACCCATGCACGACATCACGCCCACGGACTCATAAACCACGCACGAGACCCCCCCCCCACCCAGCCCACCCCTTCCAACCATGCCCGCACGCCCACTGACCCCATGCACGAGACCACGCCCACGGACCCATAAACCACACACGAGACCCCCCCCCCCCCCACCCAGCCCACCCTTCCAACCACGCCCGCACGCCCACTCACCCTAGCGTCGTTGATTCCGGTGAGGGAGGTCTGTGGGCGGTCGAGCACGAGAAAGGCCGCCAGGTTGGCAGTGTAAGAAGCTACGATGATCATGGCAAAGCCTGCCCACACCATGCCCAGCACGCGGGCGCTGAAGCTGCGAGGAGTTCCTGCGGGAGGGCAGAGGGCGGCGTCAGGCAGTGGGCGGAGGTTTGGGGGATGAGTGGAATGGCAAGGCGACGGAGGGAGAGCGAAAGACTGGTGGATGTATGGATATGTTTTTGAATCGTCATTGTTATCAAATCGATTGTTTTTGTTGTTGTTGTTTTGTGGATGAGTGAAGTCAGCAAAGCAACCGATTGTTTTTTGTTGTTGTTTGTCTGTTTTTTTTTTTGTAAATGTGTAGTAATTGTTGTTGTTGTTTTGTGAATGAGTGAAGTTGTCAGCAAAGCAACCGATTGTTTTTTGTTGTTGTTTGTCTGTTTTTTTGTGAATGTGTAGTAATAGTTGTTGTTGTTTTGTGAATGAGTTTAGTTGTCAGCAAAGCAACCGATTGTTTTTTGTTGTTTGTCTGTTTTTTTTTGTGAATGAGTGTAGTAAACAGATCGATAGACTAACATCCAGGAGGAATATCATATTAATGATATAGGTAAACCGACATCTTTTGTGTGGTCGCAGGAAGCACATCAATAGAATGACATTTTTATGAATGATCACGATAAAACCAAATCATAATTAGTAAATTGATTGTAATATACATAGATAAAGAAGTGTGGATATAAGTAGATAGTTAGGTACAAGGATAGACAGAGTGATGGATAAGTTTTTGAGTCTCTCGCGAAATCCAAGGCAGCGGTAGAGCAAATAGACAGACAGAGAAATAGACAGATAATTGTGGTTTGTTATCAGTGCATCTACAGGTCCATCTATGAATCTGATTTTCCATAATCAACCGAAAATGTACCCCCACCCAAATAAATAAATAAATAAATAAATAGAACTAATAATAATAATAACACTAATAATAATAATAATAATAATAATAATAATAATAATAATAATAATAATAATAATAATAATAATAATAATAATAATAATAATAATAATAATAACAACAACAACAATAATAAGAAGAAAATAACAATAATAACAATAATAACAATAATGATAACAATAACAGGAGAGGCACCGGAGCCGTGGCACTTACCTTCGCCAATGCCACTGTTGAGCAAGACTCCCCAAGCAAACCAGATTGCAGAGGACAAATTCAGGGCATCTTCTTCTGTGCCATCCATGTTTGCTAGCTTGTACCTGGAAGGCGTGGCGTGTGTTGTAGTGGAATCATGGTCAGAGACGATAATACTCTAAATATATTTGTTCGATTTCCGTTGTAAGAAGATCTATTATTAACCAAGCCTATAGATCCCCACCTAGTTTTAACAGCATCTCCCCCCCACCCTAAGTTAGCTAACCACTGGAAGACTCACCTCCTTTTAACAGCATCCGCCTTATGTTATCCCGTCCTAGCTATCCCCAGAAAGCAATTTAACAGAACTCTATCTTCTTTTAAAGGCATTTATCCCCACATCCTTCCTTTGCTATCTTCAAAGAAACCCCACCTACGTTTAACACCAATCCACTCCTTCATTCATAAAACCCAGAAAAAAACACAGTCATGAGTGTGTCATTACCTGCCAAAGGAACTGAAAAACCTAGCTACCTTTGACAACATTTCCCTTCATTCACAAAATCCAGAAAAAAGACATTCTCAAGTATATCCCTATCTGCCAAAGGGACTGAAATAACACCTGCTTTGAGCAAGTTTCCCCTCCATTCGCTAGACCCACAGGAGAAGCTACCGTGAGCAGCCCCCAGCGCGTCCTCACCTGCCGAAGGGGCTAAACCTGTCTAGGAGGTAGAGCACGAGAGCCACCACGTGCACGGACACCATCACGAGGATCCAGAGCGTGTCCCGGAAGGGCTGAAGGAAGGAGACTAGCGTGGAGTAGCGAGGTTGCTGTCGGGAGGGAAAAAAACGGGCGTTGGGGTCAGTTTCGGGCTCGATTCTGCTTCGGTTGGGTCGTTTTTTGGGGGGAGGGTACAGTTCTGTCTCGTTTGGGATACCTTGGGATGTTATTTGGTAATGGTTCGGGTTGTTTTTCGGGGATATTTTGGTTGGGGGAAATTTAGGATGGTTTAGGGATACCTGAAGGATGGTTTTGGGGTGGTTTGATATCGTTAAAGTTAGTTTTCGGATATTTTCCGAGGGTTTAAAGCTTATACAAAGAAGTTATATGGTTTTGGTATACTCAGTTATCCATTATATAAGATTTCTTCTGATGAATTTAGAATTTTGGAAAACAGTATTAAGCAAACTTGAAAAAAAATACATTCAACAGTTTTGTCCTCAGGAAAACTGAACCTTAATCTTTCTTTCTTTCTTTCTTTCCTTGAGACATTAAACTCCTTAAAGAGGATTAGACTCCTCACCTTCTTCTCTAGAATAGTGATTCCCTGGTACTTGAAGGGCTTGGAGAACTCGATGACCTGCGCTCGCTCCGGGTTGATGGTGAGCGGCGCGACGATCATGTCAGCGCCGTGGGTCTGGTTCACCAACTGCCCGATGAGGCCCGACCACTCCTTCTTTCCTGCGGGCGGCGAAGGGGCAGTCAGGACGAGGGGGAGAGGCGATAGGGGGGTTGAGGGGTGTGGAAGGGAGGCAGGGTTTGTGGAATGATGGGGGTGAAAATGAGGAAGAGCGGGGATATGATGGTGGTGGTGGGGATGGTGAGGCAAGAAATGGAATGTTTCTTTATCTCTGTCTCTCGCCATCACTCTCTCTCTTTCTCTATCTCTCTCTCTCTCTTTCTCATCTCTCTCTCTCTCTCTTTCTCATCTCTCTCTCTCTCTCTTTCTCTTCTCTCTCTCTCTCACTCTTTCTCTTCTCTCTCTCTCGCTCTCACATACACACACACACACACATACGCACACACTGACGCCTACAACCACGCCCACACAACAAGCAACCCCGCAGCGCCCGCGGGCATGCACACAAGGGCGGCGTCCTTGCCTGACTCCTTCATCTGCAGCGACCCGAACTCCCCGTCGGGCGAGAGCGCGAGCTCGAAGGTGAAGTTGATCTTGTTGGCGAGCGTGATGAGCAGGTCGATGCAGTAGCCCGTGCAGCAGTAGAGGTCGGTGCCCTCGGCCGTGGCGTTGTACCAGGGGCACAGCACCTTGCCCATGCCCAGGCACTTGGCCTTGCTGTCGATCTTCTGGATGTTGACGAAGGGCTTCTCCTCGATGGTTAGGACC
>NC_091578.1:29795865-29798365 GCF_042767895.1 Penaeus vannamei | reverse complement strand
GTGCGTGTACGCGTGCGTGTCTGCGTCTTTATGCAGACTGTTCCAAAATGCACTGAACCCCGGTATTAAAACCCGATGATTATCTCCTCCCAGCAAACCCTTCCCCCCTCCCCCCCACACCGATCCCGCCCACTCGCAGGCACGGAGGACCTGAATTCCCCCCACGTACCTGGCATAGAGAAGGAAGACTCTCGCAGAGGCCTCCCGCATCTCCTTCAGCTTGTCCACGAAGGAATTGAGGCCCGGCTCGAACTCAATCACGTTCTCCATCTGCAACAGAGGGACCGTTGGTGTAAATGCTGGTTTGTCGTAGGGGTGGTGTGTATAAATGTTGTTTTTTTTCCCCTTTCTCTCTCTCTCTCTCTCTATCTCTTTCTCTATGGAAAGGATAGTGTGTAGATTTTTTTTTTCATCATCTATCGGTAAAGGATAGTGTGTATAGATGTTTTTTTTCCCTCTCTATCTCTCTGTAAAGGATAGTGTGTATAAATGTTTTTTTCCCTCTCTATCTCTCTGGAAAGGATAGTGTGTATAAATGTTTTTTTCCCTCTGTCTATCTCCCTGTTAAACCTAGTATATATAATTTTTCCCTGTCTCTATCGCCATCTAATGGATAGTGTGTGTAAAAGTTATAAATGTATTTCCTTCTCTTAATTTCTCTCTAAAGTGTGTATAAACAGTTTTTCCCTCTCTCTCTCTAAATGATAAAGTGTGTGGATGGTTCTTACTCTTAATAATAAGTGTAAACATTGCTATCTAAAAGAGGTAATGCATATGAACATTTTCTCTTTTGTATATACATTGACTTCTTTCAAAGAATACGAATTGGATCAAATTAGATTCGACGAAGCTTTCTGTCAGGCGAAGACAGGGTTGGGAAAGTTAGGATAAACTAAATGCTTTCCAACAGAAGCATATAAAACTAATTCCTCACCTCACCATGCAGATCAATCTCTGCATTTTCAAACTCAGAAAATAAATAAATAAATAAATAAATAGAGAGTGAAAAACCCAGAAAATAAATAAATAGATAATAAATAGAGAGTGAAAAGAGACGAGGGAAACCAAAGAAATAAAGGAGAAAACAGGGAAAAGAGAAAACGGGAGAGGCAGCAGCAGAGCCCCCTTGGTTACCTTGATGTCTTTGTCGTCCTCGTGGCTCTGAGCTTGGTTTTGGAAGCGAGTGAGCAGCGCCCTTCCGTCCGTGTCGGAGGAGTGGACGAAGACGACCTGCGTGTACTGGAAGGTCTTCAGGAGCTCCACCCACACGTCGGCCTGGTGGCTGTAGGGCGGCACCGTCCGCAGGAAGGACACGTGGATATTCTGCGAAAGGAGAGAAGGCGGTGACGATTCGAGGGGGACGGCTGTGGGTTGTCCTTGGGAGGGGGGGAGGGGGGTTCGACGACCCACGGGGATGCTGGGGGGGAGGGAGGGGAGTGAGGTTCTAGGGCCCACGGGGATGCTGGGGGGGAGGGAGGGGAGTGGGGTTCGAGGGCCCACGGGGATGCTGGGGGGAAGGGAGGGGAGTGGGGTTCTAGGGCCCACGGGGATGCTGGGGGGAAGAGAGGGGAGTGGGGTTCGAGGGCCCACGGGGATGCTGGGGGGAAGGGAGGGGAGTGGGGTTCTAGGGCCCACGGGGATGCTGGGGGGGAGGGGGGGGGGAGAGTGAGGTTCTAGGGCCCACGTGGGTGCTGGGGGAAGGGAGGGGAGGGAGGTTCTAGGGCCCACGTGGGTGCTGGGTAATTTTGAGCATTCGTAGGGCAGCGAATGGTCGGGGATAGGACACGGAAAGAATAACGAAAGTAACACCAAGAATAATAACAATAATAATTATAACAACCCCACCCATTACAAAACATCAACAGGTTAATATAACCACCACCACAACCCACAACAACCCACAACAACAACAACAACAACCCCCGTTCCCCAAGAAGCACACCAAGGGGCCCCCCACCTTATCTGAGAAGGCCGAGTCCCTGGAGGAGATTCCGATGACCGGGATGTGGTAGAACCCGCTCGTGTAGGAAACGGCGGCGGGAGAGAGGTCGCCGCTCAGGGGATGCGACACGATCACCGCGTAGACCTGCGCCGGGGGGGGAGAGGGGGTCAGGGAGGGAGGTGGTGAGGGGGAGGGGGAGGATGAGGATGATCGTGATGGTGATGATGATGATAATGGTGGTGATCGTGATGATGATTATGATAATGATGGTGATGATGATGGCAATGCTGATGGTGATGATCGTGATGAGGATGACAATGGTGATGGTGATGATCGTGATGATGATAATGATGGTGATGGTGATGATGATGATGATAATGGTGATCGTGATGAGGATGGCAATGGTGATGGTGATGATAATGATGGTGATCGTGATAATGATAACAATGGTGATGGTGACGATTGTGATGATTTGATGATTATGATAATAATGATGGTGATAATGATAACCATGATGATAATGATCATCATAATGAAGATAATGGAGTGAGTGGTCGA
>NC_091578.1:29775865-29778365 GCF_042767895.1 Penaeus vannamei | reverse complement strand
CCCAGCGCCCCCTCCTCCCTCCCCCAGCACCCCCTCCCTCCCTCCCCCTCCCTCCCTCCCCCAACACCCTCTCCTCCTCCCCCACCTCTCCCTCCCTCCCCCTAACACCCTCTCCCTCCCTCCCCCAACACCTCCCCCTCCCTCCCCCAACACCCCCTCCCCCTCCTCCCCCAACACCCTCTCCTTCCCTCCCCCGGCACCCCTCCCTCCCTCCCCTCCCTCCCTCCCCCAACGCCCTCTCCCTCCCTCCCCCAACACCCTCTCCCTCCCTCCCCCTAACACCCTCTCCCTCCCTCCCCCAACACCCTCCCCCTCCCTCCCCCAACACCCTCCCCCTCCCTCCCCCCAACACCCTCTCCCAGCCACACCCCCCCAGCACCCCCCTCCCTCCCTCCCCTCCCTCCCTCCTCCCCAACACCCTCTCCCTCCCTCCCCCAACACCTCTCCCTCCCTCCCCCAACACCCTCTCCCTCCCTCCCCCAACACCCTCTCCTTCCCTCCCCCAGCACCCTCCCTCCCTCCCCCTCCCTCCCTCCCCCAACACCCTCTCCCTCCCTCCCCCAACACCCCTCTCCCTCCCTCCCCCCAACACCCTCCCCTCCCTCCCCCAACACCCTCTCCTTCCCTCCCCCAGCACCCCCTCCCTCCCTCCCCCTCCCTCCCTCCCCCAACACCCTCTCCCTCCCTCCCCCAACACCCTCACCTCCCTCCCCCAACACCTCTCCCTCCCTCCCCCCAACATCCTCTCCCTCCCTCCCCCAACACCCTCTCCCTCCCCTCCCCCAACACCCTCTCCTCCCTCCCCCAACACCCTCTCCCTCCCTCCCTAACACCCTCTCCCTCCCTCCCCCAACACCCTCCCACCCCTCCCTCCCCCAACACCCTCCCCTCCCTCCCCCAACACCCTCTCCCTTCCCTCCCCCAGCACCCCCTCCCTCCCTCCCCCAGCGCCCCCTCCCTCCCTCCCCCTCCCTCCCTCCCCCAACACCCTCTCCCTCTCCCCAACGCCTCTCCCTCCCTCCCCCTAACACCCTCTCCCTCCCTCCCCCAACACCCTCCCCTCCCTCCCCCAACACCCTCCCCCTCCCTCCCCCAACACCCTCTCGGCCCTCCCTCCCCCCAGCACCCCCTCCCTCCCTCCTCTCCCTCCCCCAACACCCTCTCCCTCCCTCCCCCAACACCCTCTCCCTCCCTCCCCCTAACACCCTCTCCCTCCCTCCCCCAACACCCCCTCCCCTCCCTCCCCAACACACCCTCCCCCTCCCTCCCCCAACACCCTCTCCTTCCCACTCCCCGGCACCCCCTCCCTCCCTCCCTCCTCCCAACTCCCTCCCCCAACACCCTCTCCCCTCCCTCCCCCAACACCCTCTCCCCCTCCTCCCCCAACACCCTCTCCCTCCCTCCCCCAATACCCCCTCTGCCAACCCAAACACCTTGCTCCCTTACCCCAATGTCTTACCTTTTTACCCAATTATCTCATGGCTTAACGAAACCACTTAAGTCGTAAGGAAAGTTCTGCACATTGCTTTGTGTCTGTTTGTCATTTATTATTTAGATGATGTGGATGATTTTAATGAGGATAACTTCATTATTAGTAGTAATAATGGTAATAATAGTAATAATAACAATAATAGTAGAAATTATAATAATAATTATTATGATAATAATAATAACAAAATAATAAAAACGATAATAACAAAAAAAAACAAATAATAATAATAATAAAAATAATAATGTAATAATAATAATGGTAACAATAATACAACAACAACATCAATAACTATAATAATATTGTTAATATGATGATAATAATAGTAATAATGATAATATAATATCAAAGATAATAATGATAATAATAACAATAATGATAAGAATAACAAAAATAACAACTACAACAGCAACAGAAATAGGATCACCATATTCTTAGACTAAAAAAGAAAAAAGAGAGAGAGATAGAGAGAGAGAGAGAGAGAGAGAGAGAGAGAGAGAGAGAGAGAGAGAAGAGAGAGAGAGAGAGAGAGAGAGAGAGAGAGAGAGAGAGAGAGAGAGAGAGAGAGAGAGAGAGAGAGACAGAGACATAGAGACAGAGACAGAGATAGACAGACAGACAGAGAGAGTAAAAAAAAATCAGGAAAAAAAAAGCTGAATGGATGAGAAGGTTTACTCAGCAATATCGAAAAGCCATTGAAGCCAAACCACCTTGAGGCCAATCTGGGGAAAATCTTGAGGCCAAATACCCATCTCCTGCGAGGGTATGAGGTATGAGGTATGAGGGCTCGTCTGGCGCCCCCGATGAGGGTATTGGTATTTTCTCTTGGGTTATCCTTGGTATGATTATGTATCCTTTATGGGTAGTGGTAGTGGTGGTGGTAGTAGTAGCAGTAGTTGTGGGAGTAGTGGTAGTAGTAGTAATAGTAGTGGTAATAGTAGTAATAGTAGTAGTAGTAGAAGTAGCAGTGGTAGTAGTAGTAGTAGTAATAGTAGTAGTAGTAGTAATAAT
>NC_091578.1:29750865-29765865 GCF_042767895.1 Penaeus vannamei | reverse complement strand
AAAAAAAAAAAAAAAGAGTGAGCGAAAACAAATGCAAATTACGACATAAAATAAATGGCAAGAAAATTGGATTCTGGGCAACGTTTCTCGGCATCTTATGAAATGCTGTTGATACTTTGGTGGTTATGTCTTTAAGGGAGATAAGAATGATAAGAGAAGATAATGATATCAGTTATAATGATGATGATTTTAATGATGATAATAGCAATGATGATGAAGATCGTCTTTTTTTATTCTTATTGATTATCATTATCGTTACTGATAGTTATTATTATTATTATTATTATTACTATCATTTTCAGTATTGTTATTATCATTATTACTATTATCATCATTATCATTATCATATTATTATCATTATTATCATCATCAGTATTGTTATTATTATCATTATTACTATTATCATTATCATATTATTATCATTATTATCATCATCGTTATTATTATTACTATTATCATCATCATTATCATTGTTAATAGCATTATCATTACGATCATTATTATAATTATACTCATTATCATTATCACCATCATCTTATCATCATTATTACTAAAAAGATTATCGATATCACTAATATCCCTTCTAATCATTATCATTATTATCATTATTATTATGCCCCTAATACTGTTCTCATCAATTGCACTGTTATCAGAATTGAAAAAGAAAAACAACAAAAATAATGATTATTGTACAGATGGTAATTGAAACAGCAATCAAAGCAATTATAAGAAAAGTGATGATAATGACGTTAACAATAATTATGAAAATGATAATGATGATAATGATAACAATAGTTACGATAATGATAATAGTACTAGTAGTAGTAGTAGTAATTGTAGTAGTAGTAATTGTGGTAGTAGTAATTGTGGTAGTAGTAACACTAGTAGTAGTAGCAGCAGCAGTAGCGGTAGAAGTAATTATAATAAAAATAATGATAATAATAACAATAATAATGATAATGATTACAATAAGGATAAAAACAATAACAATACTAATGATGATAATGATAATGTTAATCATAATGACGAAAAACGATAAGAAAAGCAACTACAAAATCAATAATATTAATAATAATAATCTCATGATTCTGCGCGCCGCCCCGTGTCCGAAACCGTGCGTCCCGCCTTCGCCAGATGGACCACGCCAGCAATTCCTCGTGAACTAAGTGCCCCCCGCCCCCCTCCTTGACTACTACAGACACGTCTAGACACCTTTAGTCTAGACAGCCATTCAAAATTCATTGAGGGCACATTTCACGCGCTGTTTGCCCTAAAAGAAGTGCCAAGAAACGCGGTCAGAGCATTCGCGTAAGGGGAATGGCCGCCATGCTTGGCACGCGGTGGGGAGGGGGGGCAGGGGATGCGGGAAGTGGAGGGGGGAGGGGGGAGGGGGCATGGGGGAGGGGGGAAGTAAGCAGGGGGGAGGGGTGGGGTGAAGAAGGGGGCAGGGAACACGGGGAAGGGGGGAGGGGGGAGGGGGAAGGGGACACGGGAGAGAGGGGGGAGGGGCCAAGGGGGACACGGGGAGGGGGAGGGATAAAGCAGGGGGGGGAGGGGCATGGGGGGGGTCAGGGGAAGGGGAAATGGGCACGGGGGGAGGGGGTGGGAGGAGGGGGATTCGTACGCTTCCATACGCAGCTGATGATGGTGAAAGTAGTCTTATATATGCGCATATATAATCGTATACACATTTGCAACAAATAAAAATAATAATACACACACACACAATACCCACACACACGCAATATCCAGACACGCACAATATCCACACACACAATATCTACACATATAATATCCACACGCACACAATGTCCACACACACACAGTATCCACACACAATATCCACACACACGCACAATATCCACACACACACACACACAATATCCACACACACGCAATATCCACACATACACACACACGATATCCACACACACATGATATCCACACACACACGATATTCACACACACACGATATTCACACACACACAATATCCACACACACACAATATCCACACACACACACAATATCTACACACACGCAATATCCACACACACACAATATCCACACACACACACAATATCCACACACACACAATATCCACACACACAATATCCACACACACACACAACATCCACACACACACAATATCCACACACACACACGATATCCACACACACACACACACACGATATCCACATACACACACACACACGATATGCACACACACACACACACGATATCCACACACACACACAATATCCACACACACACACACATAATATCCACACACACATAATATCCACACACACACACAATATCCACACACACATATGCAATATCCACACACACACAATATCCACACACACACACACACACAATATCCACACACACACACACACACACGATATCCACACACACACACAATATCTACACACACACAATATCCACACACACACACAATATCCACACACACAACCGCCTTTCTGCATGTAAGTAAAAGCCTCATCATGAGCGAAAAAGAAATAAAAAATAGCAAATATAATGATCTTCATTGATTATCTCCTTTTTATCTGTATCATCTATCTATCTTTTATTAAAACATCTATTGATTAATCTATTTCATGCCAATCAATTTAATTATTCTATCTTATCCTTTTATGGTATTTATTTGTTTATTTCGCTCATTTATTCTTATTTATTTTAATTTCATTTAATCACCTCTCGGTTTTATCATCTTTATGAATATTCTTCTCAATTTAATCATCATTATTATTCTATTCATTATAACTATTTTACTATTATTATCATTATTGTTATTGCTATCAATATCATTATTATTAATGTTATTATATTTCTTTTATCTTTATACAGTTATTTTCCATAATATTGCAATTATCACTGCCATGGCCATCATCACCATCACCTGTACCTTCATATTATCATCACCATTACCACTGGAACCATTACTTGGGCAATAATAGTTCATATCTTAATCATTACCACGATTCCCTGTACCTTTATCAGTCTAATAATTGTCATTATCATTTTTATCACAGACATCATCATTATTATCATTATTGTGTTTTCTCTCATTAGCTGTAGTAGCAGTATCACTTTCATTAATCTTTCCTTATTCTTACTGTTTCATTATCCTTTTTATTTTGTTATTATCATCATCACAATATTTCACTATTATTTTTGTAAACAGTTATCATCATTAACACACTCGTCATTATATTCACATTATTCACTTTGTAGCAATTAACAAAGAAAATAACAATATTAATAACAAAAAGGCATCAATATCAGGAACAACAACAACAGTAATAACAGTTGTAGTAAAAACATTCACAGTAATAAGGATAACAGCAACAATAATTTCAGTAATAACTAATTTTTATATATATTATCACTCTGCTTATTATCTTCGAAGTAAATGCTCTAGTTATTACATTTAGTTGTAGTAGTACTATCACTATTATCATGAATATCAGTAGTACTTAAAATCACTGTCATCATGATCATAATTACTATTAAAATCAGAATTTATTATTTTCATTATTTTTGGATTCACTATTTCTGTTATGACGGCATTCATTAATAAAATAATTATCTTCATAATCGTCACCATTTCAGAAGTAACTACCAGTACCATACAAATCTTTATCCTTATTACTTTCATTGCCATTATTACAATTATTGTTGTTGTTATTTATCCATTTATTATTGTAATTTATTCACTGTCGTTTCATTTCTCCAAACATGAACGCCACAGATCGTATTTTATTTTTTATCATATTTTGTCTCATTCTTGGTTTCCTCTTCCTTTCTTTTCTATTCTTTCCCTTTTTTTCTTTTCTCTTTATCTCTTTTCTTTCTTTACTCTTTTTCTTCGTTCTTTTCAAAATTCGACCAAGAAACGGGCGTCGTCCTCAGAGAAATAATCGGGCGCCATCTTGCGGGAGCGAAATAAATGCTTTTAAATTGCGTTTCTACGATACATATTTTTGGCGGGAAATATGAAATAAAAGCGTGATAGAAAATGGATTTTCACTTTCGTTTTATGATATTGATTTGCAACGCGTTTTTTTTTTTTATTTTTTATTTTTTTTTTTTTTTTGGTATTCTTTTATTTTGTGAAATTTATGTTTTGTTGAATATTTCTCTGTGGTTGCGCCGTAAGATTATATGAATTTTGTAGAGAGAGAAAAATGAAAAAGGGATAGAAAGAGAAAACGGAAGAGGTAAACACCAGTAGAAAGTGAGAGGAATTGGAGAGAGAGAGAGAAGGAGGAGGAGAGAGAGAGAGGGAGGAAGAGAGAGAGCGAGGGAAGAGAGAGAGCGAGGGAGGATGAGAGAGAGAGAGGGAGAGAGAGAGGAGAGAGAGAGAGAGCGAGGGAGGAAGAGAAAGAGAGAGGGGGAGGAAGAGAGAGAGAGAGAGAGAGAGAGAGAGAGAGACAGACAGACAGACAGACAGAGAGTAGCAGTAGTAGTAGCATTCGTAGCATCAGTAATAGTAGTAGCAAAAGTACTGTGTGTGTGTGTGTTTGCGTGTGTGTGTGCGTAGAATGAAAAAAACAAATGAAAATAAATAACACAAACAAAAAAGCCTAATTTCTCTCTCATAGGTAACCCAAAAAAAACCGCGTAGGCCTATCGAGCCATCGCAAGCCACAGCAAGCTTTCAACATCAAGCCAATCGCAAGCCAAGCAAACCCGGTCCTGACTCGCCGGCCGCCAGTTTGAATTCCCCGCCAAGAAGAAAAGAAAAATGGCGGTCGTTTAACTTCCGGTTGTTAGGTACCTGTCAACGGACCCTGATTTAAGCTCCCGGTTTGATGTAGTTTGACCACAATTACGAAGAAGTGAGAGGTGGATAAAATGGATAAATGTGTGGATGGATGTAGAGAGAGAGAGAGAGAAGAGGGAGAGAGAGAGAGAGACAGAGACAGAGAGAGAGAGAGAGAGAGAGAGAGAGAGAGAGAGAGAGAGAGAGAGAGAGAGAGAGAGCGAGAGTCAGATAACCAGAGAGCGAGAGAGAGAAAGAGAGAGGGGGGGGAAGATAGAAGAGAAGAGAAGAGGAAGAGAGGGAGAGTGGGCGAGAGAGAAAGAGAGGATAAGAGAGAGAGAAAGTATCGTAATAGGAGAAGCAAATTCAACAAAACTGAACAAAAAATAGAGAAAACAGAGGAACCGAATAAGACAGAAAACCAGCGTTTTCCCGATCGCTTCAGAGGGAGAGGTCAAGACGCGACAAAATCGGAGAAAGGGAGAAAGGGAGAGGAGAAGGAGGCGTGCAGAAGCAGAAATGAAAAACTAACCAAGAGGGAAAATGATATGATGACACTTTCCCTTCCCGAGGCACCGACGGCGACGAAACAGGACTCATGTGAGGATCTATAATTAGTTGCGTGGAAAATAAACGTTGATATAAGTTAATGCAGGACACCACTTATCGGAATTTATCCCTTGCGCTCTTCCTTCTGAGGACCTCGCGCCTACTCACGAGGACAGATCCCGCCCCAAGTGCTCACACGCGGTGCCTTTGCGGCCCCGAGCCACCCTGTCCCCAAGTCCCCAGCCGCCCACAACAACAACAACAGAGGCCTCGGGACACTTACCTTCAGCCGACAGAAAGTTTGAGTAGGATTGCTGGGCAAGTGGCGGGCCGATCGGGAGCGCCGGCACCAGCAGCAGAAGCAGCAGCAGGAGGAGCAGAAGGCGTAGACGAAGCGGCAACAGAAGCTCCGTCGAGCAGGTCGGCTCTCGACATCCGCTCTCGGGCGGTCGAGCGGCCTGGCAGGCTGACCGGGGCCTTCGGGAGGAGCCCGGCGCCCCTGGGCTCTGCGACTCGCACTCGCTGCGACGGACGCGGCGCTCCTGTCGCGCCGCGGGAACGGGGTCGGCGGAGAGCGCCTGCGGTTCCGCCTCGGTGCGCTCGAGGTCTGCGCTGTCTTGGCCGCGGAGGCGAAACGAGGCTACATAAGCAAAGTCTCTCGGCGGCCGGCACTCGTAACAGAGAGGTTGTGAATCGGAACGTAAAGAAGGAACGTAATGTCAAGCGCAGAGGAGGGCGCTACGTGTGGCGTCCCCGCGGGGGGGTCCGGGGGGGACAGAACAGAGGGGGGTGAAGCGTGGGAGTTAACGTACGTATGGAGTTCCGTGGAGGCGGCATTCCAGACGCTCACAGCCTCGCCATCCACTCGTCTTCAATTCACACGACTCCAGAGAACACTTCGGCGACCCACGCTGCTCCGACGCGCACTGGGCTGAGGCTTGTGGTCGTGGCATGCCCAAGGACGACGCGGTGGGCGTGAGGGCGGCGAGTGCTGTGGCCCGGGCGGCGACGTGCACTGCCAAGCTCCTCCTCATGTGGGGCTCAATTAGGGGCCCCGCGCTCGGCCTGCGGGAGACAGGGGGTTAGTCACCTGGGGCAGGGGGGGGGGGCATGGGGTCATTAGGGGATTTCAGGCATTATGTGCAACAAAGCAATATAGGTCTATATATCATATCTCCTATCTTTATACCTGTATACATACTGTATATCTGTGTATGTATATATATATATATATATATATATATTATATATAATATATATAATATATATATATACACACACACACATATATATATATATATATATATATATATATATATATATATATATATTTATATATATATATTTTATATAATATATATAATATATATATATTTATATATATATACATATATATATATATATATATATATATATATATATATATATATATATGTGATATATATATATATTTATTCATTTATATTTATATTTATATGTGTTAAATCTAAATACCTGCTGCCCACATACACACAAACACACTCACACACACACACACACACACACACGGTGCCTACACCCGACAGGCGTGACACCTCCTTCCCCCGGAGGCGGAGCGGCGCCCCCGCCTCCGCCCCCTTCGGCGCAGGCCCGACCCGCTCTCCTCCGGCTCCTCGGGACGTGGGCCTCGACATGGCCGCCGCCGGGACCGCCGCCATGAGCTGCCTGCGCGGAGTCCGCCGAGCCGCCAGTCATGGCATCGCTCGCGGCTCATGTGAAGATCTATAATTAGTTGCGAGGAAAATAAACCTATGCGATTCCTTCAACGAATTTTGGGCTTTGATGTCGAGGGACGTTGGCGGCGCAGGCGCGGGATCGCCGACCCGTCTTTTCAATTATTTACACTGAGGAAAATCCGGGAAATCATTTGCTTCGGCATGACGCTGACAACCCCGAATTAAACAACAATTAATCTCAGTCAGACACCTCGGGGAGATCTGATCGCAGAAAACGGCACGAGAGAATCAGGGTAAACTACGGAAAAGTTGAGGCGAAGCGAGGAGGCAGGCGACGGCAGCTCCGTCTGGGATCGTTCGGTCGCCGGCACGGGAAGCAACCGCCTCCTCGGGAACTATTTCATCCTACGCCTCCTGGAGCTCAGTCCCTGCCAGCGCTGCCTTGTCCTGGGGAAATCTGACATGCTGTCAAAATACAGATGCTCTGCCTGAAGGAAATTAATACATGATTTCGCGAAATGTCTAGACCAGCGACCTGGAAGTAAATACAGCTGTATCGCCGCGCAGTGCAGAGCGCATACCGCCGCCGGCACCGTTTCTTTCTGCTTCTGAGAGCGCATTATCAGAGGGGAAAAAATACAAAGAATGTGTATAGATATACACGTCGATACACACTGTGAAATGTTTTTCCCCAGAGTGAGAGAACGGGCGTGTGAGGGTGATGAGCGGCGGGGAGGAGAGGAGGAGAGGAGGAGGAGGAGGAGGTGGGCAAGAGGTGGCAGCACACTAACTCTCCATCGATCCACCGCGCACAGTTTCAATGTCGCTTGTTTCACAACTTTATTTCGTGGGGGAACGGCGACCCGGGGACGAATCACGCGGGGACGGGAGGTGCATCTGGAGGCGCCCGTCGGCAGGGCCTTGGAGGTCCCCCTCGTGGACAGCCCAGAGCAACAGCCTCCGACACACACCCCGGTCCGACGGCGAAGGCCTCGAGTGGCGCCGGGCAACTGCTGGCTCGGAGAGCGGTGGAAGGGCGACGCAAGATGCTTCTTCTCCGCTCGGAGCTGGAGTCTGGAGGCTTCCCCGCGCAGGACCTCCGTGGCGTCTGCCTCCTGTGGGGTGTCCTTCGTGGCCGCCCAGGGGCCTCTGTGTCCTGTGGGAGCTGGGCCACTGTTAGGATTCTCTCCCTGCAGGACTTGCGAGCAGGGAGCAGAGCGCTGCTCCGGTGAACCACAAGGAGTATCCTTCGGGCGGCGCCTCGACCAAGACCTCTTCCGGGGGGATCCAGGGCGGGAGGGAGCGGCTGTTGCCTCGAGACCTCGGGCTTTCCCTTGGCGTCTGCAGGGGCGGCAGGGCGGCGAGCGGGCGGAGCGGCCCTGGACGTCGCCTCATCCGTCGAAAATGGCGAAAGCGGCGACGGAGAGGACGCTGAAGTGGGCTTCTCGAGCAGCGAAGCGGCGCTCGAGCTGACACTGGCGTGCATCACCCGTGACACACACACACACACCGCCACACATTAACATAAACAGTCATGAATATTTATGTTTCGCGGCGAAGCGCTTCTTCATCTTTATCCACGAGGCTGTAGCTCATATCCCATTTTACGTGATCACATTTCACCGAATTATATCCGGAGACAACGATGTAATGAATATTCAAACGATTACGAAAATCGTTATATGTTTCCGATCGATAAATCGTTTCTCGGAAATTTACGGCGAAGTTAAAGGGACAGACAACAGAAGTCTCTGGACGCGCGCCCCGGCCAGGGAGGCTCGTCGCGGGGGCATTAAGGGCCTTTTTGGCGGAAATTATTTCGGTTTTATCGCCTTAAACCTCGGATCCGATTAAGCAGCCACAGTGAGAAGAGAAACGCAGGAAAAAAAGATTAATTTTGGCTCATCTCCCACAATTTTATTTTGAAATTTGTTTGTAAGATATTTATTAATGAATTTATAAATCTCTCTCTTCTCTCTCTTCTCTCTCTTCTCTCTCTCTCTCTCTCTCTCTCCCTCTCTCTCTCTCTCTCTCTCTCTCTCTCTCTCTCTCTCTCTCTCTCTCTCTCTCTCTCTCTCTCACTTCACACGCAAAATCGCCATATAAAATAATTAACAGAGTCCATGACCTTATTTCCTCCTGCCACCTTTTACGCGGCCGAAGTCTGTTCCAGATTCCTCCGCCTCCTTTTCCCCTCCTCCTCTCCTCTCTTCCTCTCCTCCCTCCTCCTTCCCCCCTTCCTCTCCTCCCTCCTCCTTCCCCCCTTCCTCTCCTCCCTCCTCCTTCCCCCCTTCCTCTCCTCCCTCCTCCTTCCCCCCTTCCTCTCCTCCCTCCTCCTTCCCCCTTCCTCTCCTCCCTCCCTCCTTCCCCCCTTCCTCTCCTCCCTCCTCCTTCCCCACTCCCTCCCCCTATCTCCTCTCCTCCTTCCCCTCTGCTTCTCCTCCCTCCTCCTTCCCCTCTGCTTCTCCTCCCTCCTCCTTCCCCTCTGCCTCCTCCTCCCTCCTCCTTCCCCCCTTCCTCTCCTCCCTCCTCCTTCCCCCCTTCTTCTCCTCCCTCCTTCCTTCCAACCTCCTCTTTCCTCCTTCCAACCTCCTCCCTACTCCCTTCCTCCTTTCCAACCTTCTCCCTCCTCCCTTCCTCCCTTCAAACCTACTTCCTTCCTCCCTTGTCCCTCCCCCTTCCTCCCTTCCCCCTCCCCCTAGTCCCTCCCCATGCTTCCCTTCCTCCCTCCTCCCTTTCCCTTCCTCCCTTCTTCCCTTCCTCCCCCCCCCTTTCCCCCTTCCCCCTCCTCCCTCCCCCCCCTTCCCCCTTCCTCCCTCCCCTCCTCCCTTCCCCTTCTTCCCTTCCTTCCTCCCCCCTTCCCCCTTCCTCCCTTCCTCCCTTCTCTCCTCCCCCTCCTCCCTTCCCCCTCCCCCCTCCTCCCTTCCACCTCCCCCCTCTTCGCTTCCTCCCTTCCCCCTCCTCCCTTCCCTCCCTTCCCCCTCCTCCCTTCCTCCTTTCCATCTTCCCCTTCCTCCCATCCCCCTCCCCCTCCCTCTCCCTCCCTTCCCCTCCTCCCTTCTCCCTTCCTCCCTCCCTCTTCCTCCCTTCCTCCCTTCTCCCTTCTTCCCCTCCTCCCCTCCTCCCTTCCCCCCGGGCAGTAAAGGAGTCGACCTGAGGACGAATCTCTTCCCGCGCAAATTCCGTGAAACAAGGACGGAACGAGTTGCATTCACAGATGAAGGAAAAATACATAATTAAAGAGATAAAACAGTAGAATAAATGGGTCATACAAGGAAAGAAAATATGCATGATAATATATAGGTTGCCATCTCCAGCTTTCCATATTCATTTCCCTCTATTTTGAACGCTTATCAAAACGATTCCCTTTTTCCATCGTATCCAAACAGCCATTTCCCATTCTTTATGTCTCGCCTCCCTCCCCCTTCATCGCTCCGACCCTCGGCGCCACTAATGCCCTTCGCCGCTCTCGCTCTCGCTCTTTCTCGCCTTTTCTCGTATTATATAAATATTTTTTTTTTGTTTCTGATTTCAAAATTCTCTTTTTTTCTCTGTTACCTTTCCGTTTCTGTTTCTCTCTTTCTCATATATATATATATATATATATATATATATATATATATATATATATATATATATATATATATACATATATATATATATACATATATGTAATATATATATAATATATATATAATATATATACATATATATATACATATATATATATATATATATATATATATATATATATATATATATATATATATATATATTTGTGTACATATATGTGAATATAAATATGTGTGTGTGTGTGTGTGTGTGTGTGTGTGTGTGTGTGTGTGTGTGTGTGTGTGTGTGTGTGTGTGTGTGTGTGTGTGTGTGTGTGTGTGTGCATACACATACATATAAATATAAATATATATATATATATATATATATATATATATATATATATATATATATATATATATATGTATAAATAAATAAATAAATATATATATATATTTATATATATATATGTATGTATATATATATAAATATATATATACACAGATATATATAAAGATATATATACATACACATATATATGTGTGTGTGTGTGTGTGTCTGTGTGTGCGTGTGCGTGCGTGCGTGTGTGCGCGGCCCCCTCCTTTATCTACTTGGCCCGAAAGCGTTTTTGTCTCCGTCCTCCTCTCCCTCTCCCCCCCCCCCTCTGGCCCCGGGGAGAGGCGATGAGGTGATAAGGCGCCGGTGGCAGAAGGTGGCAGGAGGTGGCAGGAGACGCGACGTGACACTGATAGCAAGCAGCGGCTCTCGCAGGCCTGCCAACAGCCGATACTGCCCCTGGACCTCGCAGGGTTGCCTACACCCACCACTGCTCCCTGTGGCAAAGGGGTTGCCAGCAGCCTACACTGCTTCCACATCGAGGAGGTTGCCAACATTGCACTTTGCAAGACTACCAACCTCTGATGCCGTCCTGGGTCCTCACAGGATTGCCAACATTGCACTTTGCAAGACTACCAACCTCTGGTGCCGTCCTGGGTCCTCACAGGATTGCCAACATTGCACTTTGCAAGACTACCAACCTCTGATGCCGTCCTGGGTCCTCACAGGGTTGCCAACATTGCACTTTGCAGGACTACCAACCTCTGGTACCGTCCTGGGTCCTCACAGGGTTGCCAACATTGCACTTTGCAAGACTACCAACCTCTGGTACCGTCCTGGGTCCTCACAGGGTTGCCAACATTGCACTTTGCAAGACTACCAACCTCTGGTACCGTCCTGGGTCCTCACAGGGTTGCCAACATTGCACTTTGCAAGACTACCAACCTCTGGTGCCGTCCTAGGTCCTCACAGGATTGCCAACATTGCACTTTGCAAGACTACCAACCTCTGGTGCCGTCCTGGGTCCTCACAGGGTTGCCAACATTGCACTTTGCAAGACTACCAACCTCTGGTACCGTCCTGGGTCCTCACAGGGTTGCCAACATTACACATTGCAAGCCTACCAACCTCTGGTACCGTCCTGGGTCCTCACAGGATTGCCAACATTGCACATTGCAAGCCTACCAACCTCTGGTACCGTCCTGGGTC
Source organism: Penaeus vannamei (assembly GCF_042767895.1). Lineage (NCBI taxonomy): Eukaryota > Metazoa > Arthropoda > Malacostraca > Decapoda > Penaeidae > Penaeus > Penaeus vannamei. The sequence goes on along the minus strand of NC_091578.1, from coordinate 29,753,714 downwards.
CTCACAGGGTTGCCAACATTGCACATTGCAAGCCTACCAACCTCTGGTACCGTCCTGGGTCCTCACAGGGTTGCCAACATGTAATGGTCCCACTGCATTTCTCAGCGATGCCAGCATCTAACACTGCCTCTGGACATCTCTTTGCTACCTCTACATGTTACAGCACTGCCCCTTCCAACTGCAGGGCTGCCCACTTCCAATATTGCTCTCATATGTTGCCAACGAATGGCCCTGCCTCTGTGCACCACAGGGCTACCACCATCTTTGCAACCTACATATACCACAGGGCTACCATCAGCAAACACTGCAATGAGAGATGCATTTCTGCCAACACTACCACCTCCACGTATCCAATATTCCCATTACACATTATGGGTTTGCTAAAATCGTATATTGCATCCATCCATTGCAGGGCTGCCAACTTCCCATGGCACCTACAGAGACTACAGGACTGCCAACATCTGAGACAGCTACAACAGAGGCAGGGTTGTCAACGTTCAGCACTGCCACTACAGGCTGCATTGTTACCAGACATCAAGTTTTGCTGTCTATATACAGCACTGTGAACACAGACCAAACGGCTGCCAACACCCACATAATGCACAGACCTCTTGACAGCCAGCAGGCAATACTGTCAACACGAACCACCCAACTGCCAACATCCAACACTATTCCAACATTGCCAACTACACACTGCTCCGCACTTCACATTCCCATCAACATCAAACACACCAACATACAGGAAGGCTACCAACACTGACTACACCTCCAGAATTGACCTGGCTTGCCAACACTCGAACCCAGCTCAGAGGACCATGATCATGCAACGAACTCCACGGCTGCCAACACCTGATACAACCCAGAAAGGCCAAGGAACATCAGACACAGCCTCAACTGTCCACAGCTGCTAGCATGCAGTAGTCCGAGTATCGCAGCCAATCATAAAAAACATATTGACTGAATAAACATCGTTTTTATGGAGGCATCTGATACTCCATCACTGCACCCCACATATATATACACAGCATGTGTGTTTGTGTGTGTCTGTGAGTGATGTATATGTGTTTATGCGTGTGTGCATGTGTGTGTGATGTATATGTGTGTGTGTGTGATGTATGTGTGTGTGTGTGTGTGTGTGTGTGTGTGTGTGCATGTGTGTGTGATGCATATGTGTTTGTGTGTGTGTGTGTTTGCGTGTGTGTGTGTGATGTATGTGTTTGTGTTTGTGTGTGTATGTGTGTGTGATGTATATGTGTCTGTGTGTGTTTGTGTGTGTGTGTGTGATGTATATGTGTCTGTGTCTGTGTGTGTTTGTGTGTGTGTCTGTGATGTGTGTGTGTGTGATGTATATGTGTCTGTGTGTGTCTGTGTGTGCGTGTGTTTGTGTGTTTATGTGTATGTGTGTGTTTGTATGTGTATGTGTGTGTGTGTGTTCGTCTGTGGTTTTTACACATGTCTGAGAGCGCTTTGCCAGCGGCCCAAGACAGCGAGAGCGTTATCAACCCCTCTGGACGAGTCTCGGCTGACACGAAGGGCACACAACTCCGGTCTTGGAGTCGCCGACAAAAACATCGGTTCCAATTTTTTTTTTTTTTCGTTGCCTGTCTATTAATTCATTCATGTGTTAGAGCAAAGAGAGAGAGAAAAAGGAGGCAAGGAATAGAAAGAGAAAGGGGAGGAGGGAGGGAGAAAGAGAGGGGAGAGAGAGAGAGAGAGTGTGTGTGAGGGAGAGAGAGAGAGAGAGAGAGTGAGAGAGAAAGAAAGAGTGAGAGTGAGAGTGAGAGAGAGAGAGAGAGGGAGACAGAGAAAGAGAGAGAGAGAGAAAGAGAGAGAGAGAGAGAGAGAGAGAGAGAGAGAGAGAGACAGAGACAGAGACAGAGACAGAGACAGACAGAGAGTGCCTGCCTGACTTAACTGACAAACAGAAGCAGTCAGACAGACAGACAGACAGAAAGGCTCTAAAACAAGTGCAACAGACCGCTCTGTGCAACCGCCGAACTACACAGACTCGCCCTGGTTTATCTTCCGCAAAAGGAGCCGAAGCTGTTGCTAAGATCAAAGAAAACGGAGTTGTAGGGGGGACTTTACTCCTTCTGATGAGTGGCTGGCGCTCTCTCGTCGGATCGACAAATATTTGGGTTGTGTCTCAAGGCGTTCATCTTAAGAGATACGGATGATTATGTGTTCTTTTGAGCACATGTGAGCACAGCCGCATATTCGCACGTACGCACGCACATGCTAACACACATACACAAACGTACACACACACACACACAAACACACATACACAAACGTACACACACACATGCACACACACATAAACAAATAAAAAACGCGAAAAAACAAATACACACAAACAAAAACAAAGAATAAAAGAAAAAGAAGGAGGAGGAGGAGAAGAAAAAAAAGAAGAAGGAGGAGGAGGAGAAGAAAAAGAAGAAGAAGAAGGAGGAGGAGAAGGGGGAGGGGAGGGGGAGGAGGAGAAGGAAGAGGAGGAGGAGGTCTGCCCTTATCTCGACCCTTCGGCGCCGACTTCGCCAGAGACATTTCAAGTCGAATTTCATTTCACTTCAGGTACGAATTTTTAGTTAACTTATTTATTTTTCATTTTTCGTCACTAAATACTTTATGCAGCACCGGTTGTTGTTCATTTCAATTGACCACGAAGGAATTTTATTTATTTTAGAGGCACGAAACGCAATGGAAAAAGTCCTTGTAATCGCAGGAAATGATGGAGGAAAAAAACTCTTTTTCTGGCGATAATTTTACGTTGATGAAATATTTTTGAGACCGCGAGGGAAGTCAAGCAGCGGGGAAGTTACTCGCGATGCGCAGTTGCCACACAAGAT
>NC_091578.1:29740865-29745865 GCF_042767895.1 Penaeus vannamei | reverse complement strand
GATTTTAACCACCTACTCATCCTAATCCTACCAGCACCATAGGATTCCTTCGAGTCTTGGCAGGATGGACACTAACCCTTTCCAAACAGTAATAAACCCCAAAAGAGTAGAAACAGCAGATGTAGTAAGATTTAAAGATTTAAGGTTTAGTTTTAATTCCATGTGTAAGAATGGATATGCTTGGCTGTGACGTACTGTCTGTTTTTGCTTCTAAATTTCTTCCTGTGTGCAAGGAATGGCCGGGGTTGCCATCCTCTGTCGGTGCGGGATTAGAACGCGGGGCAGCAGGGTAGCTAGACCAGCATGCTAACCGCTGCACTGCACAGACACTTTAATTAATATTAAGTAGCAGGTATTAAGCGAGTGATTCTGACATGCAGAAGGAACCTGCCTGAGTTGGCGAGTGGAAGGTTTTCGGTTCAAGTCCTCTGCGCTGTCTGCATAACAAGTCAAGGAAAAACAAGTCACACCTGTCTGTATACTTGTCTGCATAACAAGTCAAGGAAAAACAAGTCACACCTGTCTGTATACTTGTCTGCATAACAAGTCAAGGAAAAACAAGTCACACCTGTCTGTATACTTGTCTGCATAACAAGTCAAGGAAAAACAAGTCACACCTGTCTGTATATTTGTCTGCATAACAAGTCAAAGAAAAAACAAGTCACACCTGTCTGTATACTTGTCTGCGTGACAAGTCAAAGAAAAACAAGTCACACCTGTCTGTATACTTTTCTGCGTAACAAGTCAAAGAAAAAAAACAAGACATTTCGCATTTCCAGGTATCGTTAATCGACAGAGATATCCAATTGCGAGGCGCCGTTCCCCCGAGGATTCGAAATCACGTTCGCGACCCTTCCTTCAGGAGCGGGAGGAGGGCGGGCGCGGCGACCCCTTCCGGACCCCGCGCTCGTCCGCCCTCGCCGCTGACATCGGCCGGCGACGTCTTGGTGCGCGCGGCTGTTGGGGCAGGTCACGGCGGGGACCTTGGCCTAGGTCAGGGCGGGGCTCGCGGGCGTGGGCGCTTTATGTGTGTGTGTGTGAGTCTGTGTGTGGAGAGGTAGATAGATAGATCCGTCTTTGTCTCTATCCTTCTTCATATATATATATATATATATATATATATATATATATATATATATATATATATATATATATATATATATATATATATATATATATATATATATATATATATATATATATATATATATACACACACACACACATGAGCTGCGTCCACTGGCCTCGAGGCACCCAAGGGCGGCGCCGCAGGACTCCCTTAGGCCGCCGCTGCCCCAGGCGTTCCTTGAGGCGCCCCTGGGGTCCCGACGGCGCCTCGCCTCAACGGCCGGAGGAGGAGGGAGTCCTGGGCGCCCGCGGGAGTCTCCGGGCGGAGGAGAAGGACCTTCGAGAAGGCTCCTGCTTCGAGGCGCCGCCCATCACGTCCGTTTCTCTATCTAATTACTTATTCTCTTTTTTAATAGAAACAATAATTATGACTTCCTAATTTCTTGCTTTCTCTTGCACCTTCTTTTGGAATCTTTTCTTCTTCTTCTTCTTCTTCTTCCTCTTTTCTTTCCTTTTTTTTTACTTCTCGCTGTCCGCTGCTCATTTACGGCTTTGACAAATGGCTCTTCTGACGGAGACAGCGCCATTGTGTATCCCTAACAATGTATTTTCGTCTAATCGCAGTGGCTTTGTTCTTTGATATAAAACAGGAACAGCGCTCTGCCTTTTGTTCTAAGTTAGCGTCTTCTTTTGTTATTATTTTATTATCATTATCATTATTATTATTATTATTATTATTATTATTATTATTATTATTATTATTATTATTATTATTATTATTATTATTATTGTTATTAGAGGGTCTTACATATTCTTTATCCTTTGTCTGTTGTTTCTGTGGATCGATTGCGAAGTACACTGCAGTATGTGCTGCTATTCGGAGTACTTTCATGTTAATACATATCATATGGTCATGATTATTAGTATTGTTATTACTATTGTTGTTGTTGTTGTTGCTGTTGTTGTTAGTAGTAGTAGTAGCACTAGTAGTAGTATCATTATTATTCCATAGTATATTCTTTTGAGATATATCTATCTATATATCTATATATATCGAACTTTCATGAATTAATGTTAAATGTTGAATAATGTTAAACTGGCCATGGACGTTCTCTTAACTGTAAATAGTACAAGTAAATACAAATGAAGACAAAAATTGCATTCTACTGATTGCTATTTTATTGTGGGAAAGGTTAAGGATTGGTGTGTGTGCCTGCGTGTGTATTTGTGAGAGAGAGACAATGTGTGTGTGTGTTTGTTTGTGAGACACTGTGTATGTATGTGTGTTTGTTTGTTTGTGAGACAATGAGTGCGTGTGTGTGTTTGTTTGTGAGACAATGTGTATGTGTGTGTGTGTTTGTTTGTGAGACAATGTGTGTGTGTGTGTGTGTGTGTGCATGTACCTGTACCTGTATGCATCTGCATATCGCTGTGTGTTCATATATAAAAAATCAAATTTTACGTAAATGAGGAATAATTTGATTAATTAATCTTGCGTCAAAACATATTGCACCATAATCGGATAGACTATATAAACTAATAATGATAATTTCTCTTTCTATATACTCTGAAAAGCCTTCAGCTAAAGGTTGCGACTTAAGTAATACTTCCACAGTAACCCTTCCGGCTTCAGAGGGACACTTGACCTGCCTCAAGGGGGAATCTCACGAAATTCGCAGAAACGGAGAAAATGCTCGACGTTGTTGTAGATCGAACGCGAACCAAATCCGAACCGGCCATCCTTTCCGGAGGTAGGCGGGGGGGGGGGCGCCACCGTTCAAGCCAGTCCCGGGTCCGGATCGACACCAAAATTTTTTATGGAATCTAAGTTAGGCTAAGGCGCACCTCCGATAAGAATGATAAGAATGAAAAGAAATGATAAGAATAAAAAAGTAACATTTTAAAGAAAATTCTTGGATCCGGAACACCACAAAAATTTAAATGCATCAAATTTATGTAAAATAAACCTGTCAAAAAAGAAAAAAGAAAAAGAAAAAAAAACTTTTTGAGTTATGCTAACCAGCGGTACCAAAACATATCCTCCTTGGCGGACGCAATAATGAGAAGGGAGAGAATAGTAGTAGTAGTAGTAACAACAATAATAACGATAATGACCACAGCAACAACAACAATAATGACAAACTCGCTCAAGCAAAAAGCAAAGAAAAAAAAAAAAAAAAAAAACAGAGCTCGGCCGGCGCACTCCACCTGATGGCGGGTCGCCGGGCGGAGCGCTCCCTCTACTCCTGCAGGTTCGAAATACTTGCGCTTCTGGGAACGAGTGTTGTGAAATGGAACGTTTTCCTGGAAACTCTGTCGACTAAGCCGTTCTTGGAAATGCAATTGCTTTTTTTTTTTCTTTTTCTTGCTGTTTGCCTTTTTTGGTGTTTTTGTTTTTGAACATCACTCGGTGAACAAAGCCTCGTCTCTGATGTTTGGCCGCAATGCTTTTTGAATTTTCAGTGCCAGGAATCTCTCTCTCTCGCTCTCTCTCTCTCTCTCTCTCTCTCTCTCTCTCTCTCTCTCTCTCTCTCTCTCTCTCTCTCTCTCTCACACACACACACACACTCTCTCTCTCTCTCTCTCTATCTCTCTCAATGTAAAATAAAAATTCCCGAAGGAAGAAGATTCTTGAAATGGTCAACAGAATAGGCTAATGAGGGTCTTTTTGTCGACAAAATACCAGGGATCCCTCTTCTCTGCTCTTCTCTGCTCTTCTCTGCTCTTCTCTGCTCTTCTCTGCTCTTCTCTGCTCTTCTCTGCACCTCGAGCGCCGTGGATGCAACTCGGTAAAACATGAGATAAAATAAGACAAAAAGAAATAGATCTGATATATTGGCAGACACTTATTGGGTATAAATATCTGTGAGTCTGCGTTCGCGTGTGCCCGCCAGTATGGGTATATAGGGACGAGTGGCCGTCAGCGAGTGCCCGTAAGTGTGTGGGTGGGTTGGTGTGTGCGTATGTGTGTGTATTGGCGTGTGTGTGTGTGTGTGTGTGTGTGTGTGTGTGTGTGTGTGTGTGTGTGTGTGTGTGTGTGTGTGTGTGTGTGTGTGTTTATGTGTATCTGCGAGTGTGTTTATGTGTATCCTCATGTGTGTGTGTTTATGTGTATCTGCGTGTGTGTTTATATCTTCATGTGTGTGTGTGTTTATGTGTATCTGCGTGTGTGTTTATGTGTATGTATGTGTGTGTTTATGTGTATGTATGTGTGTGTGTTTATGTGTATGTATGTGTGAGTGTTTATGTGTATGTATGTGTGAGTGTTTATGTGTATGTATGTGTGTGTGTTTATGTGTATGTATGTGTGTGTATTTATGTGTATGTATGTGTGTATGTGTGTTTGTCTACGTGTCTATGTGCCTCTGAACAAGCACACATATATGCCACTCCATGTGTCTTTGTCCAAGCGCGTGTGTATTTGCGAGTATGGAGAGTACCTGTCGGGCTCGCAGGCGTTCCGTGGCGTAAACACAGTCTGGAGGAGCAGGTGGCGGCGGCCGCCCCTCCTGCCGCCCGCCCGCCCGCCCACCCTCGGCTCAGCGGGCGTGCTCTGCCTATGCCTTGTGGAGCTGACCTTGTGAACAGAATAGACCGGGCCTCCTGTTCTAGTCCTGATTTGCGGAATTAAGTCAGAAAGCGTTTTCATAACACCGGATATCTCACCTGCGAGGGAGCATCCTCCTCTTGGCTCAGGTGAATGAGGAGGGGGAGGGGGGGGCGACCCTCCGCCCTCCTCTGCACACCTGAGCCAAAAAGCTTACTGGATGGGCTGTCTCTCTTACTCCCTCTGTGTATCTTTTTTTCTCTCTATCTATGTGTCTGTCCATATATCTATCTATCAATCTCTCTATCTATCTATCTATTTATCTCCCTCTCTCTCTCTCTTTCTTTTTCTCTCTCTCTTTCTTTCACTCTCTCTCTCTCTCTCT
>NC_091578.1:29723365-29735865 GCF_042767895.1 Penaeus vannamei | reverse complement strand
TTCTTTCCTCCTCTCCTCTTCCCATTCTCCCCTCTCCCCCGTCTCCCTCGGCCTCTCTCTTCCCTCCTTCGTATACTTTGACGATTATTTTGGGTGTCTGCGCTTCCGTTTCGCCGGGGGGGAGGGGGAAGGGGGGGGTCGTGGCGGAACTTGCATGTTGGAGGAGAACGAGAATGGTAATAATAGTGATAATAATGATAATGATGATGATAATAATGATAATAATGATAATGATAGTAATGATGATAATGATAATGATGATAATGATAATAATATTGATAATGATGATAATGATAATGATAATAATAATGATAATAATAATAATGATGATAATGATAACAATTATGATAATAATAACTCTGATATTGATGATACATATAATAAAAATGATAATCAGGAAAATAATAATAATAATGAAAATAACAGTAATAATGATAAATCAAAGGTAAAAAAAAGCAACGGCAATAATCATCCTTATCCTTCCCGTGACCATCCTTCCCCGTGATCCAACGCCCAGGATTAGTATAATAGAATTATTATTATTATTATTATTATTATTATTATCATTATTATTATCATTAATTATTATTATTATTATTATTATTATTATTATTATTATTATTATTATTATCATTAATTATTATTATTATTATTATTATTATTATTATTAGTATTAATTATTATTATTATTATTATTATCATTATCATCATTATTATTTTCATTGTTATTATTGTTATTATAATTATTGTTATTATTAATTATTATTATTATTATCATTATTATTATTACTACTATTACTATTATTATTATCATTATTATGGATGGACAGTAAGAGCGAGAGCAAGTGAGTGAGTGAGAAAGAGAGAGAGAGAGAGAGAGAGAGAGAGAGAGAGAGAGAGAGAGAGAGAGAGAGAGAGAGAGAGAGAGAGAGAGAGAGAGAGAGAGAGAGAGAGAGAGCGAAGGAAAGAGAGGAGGAGATGGAAAGAGAGAAAGAGATGGAAAGAGAGAAGGAGAAGGAAAGAGAGGAGGAGGAAAGAGAGAAAGAGAAGGAAAGAGAAAGAGAAGGAAAAAGAGAAAGAGAAGGAAAAAGAGAGAGAGAAGGAAAAAGAGAAAGAGAAGGAAGGAGAGAGAGAAGGAAAGAGAGAAATAGAAGGAAAGAGAAAGAGAGAGCGAAGGATAGAGAGAAAGAGAAGGAAAGAGAGAGAGAGATAGAAGGAAAGAGAGAAAGACAAGGAAAGAGAAAGAGAGAGATAAAGAGAGAGCGAAGGATAGAGAGAGAGAGAAGGAAAGAGAGAAAGAGAAGAAAAGAGAAGTAGAGAGATAAAGAGAGAGCGAAGGAGAGGCCCATACATTCTCTTCCTCCTCCAGCCGGACGCCCGAGAGGCCGCGTCCGAATCCCCGCGTCCTTCGGCGAGCCAACCCTTCCCAAACAAAGGCTCCGCCGGGCGTCCTCCCGCCCATCCTGGCAACAGCCTCCGGGGCGTCCGCTGGGGCGTCCTTCCGGTCCGAAGGGCCTCCCCAGCGCCCTCGGGGACAGAGGGAGAGGCGGCGCGGCGCTCCAAGAGGGCGGCTTTGTGTGATAACATACACAGGAAATGTGTGGCGTCCATCGCTCTCTATTGACTGCCTCGTGTGGCTCTGGCCTACTTCCTCTCTCCCCTCCCCCCTCCCCCTCGCACTCGCCTTTTTCTTCTTCTTTCTAGAATGTTTCGGAACAATTAGACGTCGTGGATCGCCTTTGGCTCCGGCTTCGGTTTGGATTTGTTTTTTTGGCTTCGGCCTCGGCTTTGTTCCTATGTGGTCTTCGGTCTTGTCTTTGGCCTTGGCTTCGGCTTCGGTAAGGAGAGGGAGATGTTGAAGGGAAGCCACGAATTTCTCTCCCGTTTTCGGCATCATGGGATATGTAAATATGTGTTTGTGTGTGTTTGCGTGTCTGTACAAGTGTGTGAGTATGTCTGTATTTGCGTTTCTGTTCCTTTGTGTATGTGTGCGTTTTCGTGTCTGTTCCGTGTGTGTGTTTGTGTCTGTTCATGTGTGTTTTTCTGCTCCTGTGTGTGTTTGTGTGTCTGTTCCTTTGTGTATTTTTCTGTTCCTGTGTGTTTGTGTGTCTGTTCATGTGTGTATTTTCTGCTCCCGTGTGTGTTTGTGTGTCTGTTCATGTGTGTATTTCTCTGCTCCTGTGTGTGTTTGTGTGTCTGTTCATGTGTGTATTTTTGCTCCTGTGTGTATTTGTGTCTGTTCATGTGTGTATTTTTGCTCCTGTGTGTATTTGTGTCTGTTCATGTGTGTATTTTTGCTCCTGTGTGTATTTGTGTGTCTGTTCCTGTGTGTTTTTTTTTTTTTTTTTTTTTGCTCCTGTGTGTATTTGTGTGTCTGTTCATGTGTGTATTTTTCTGTTCCTGTGTGTGTTTGTGTGTCTGTTCATGTGTGTATTTTTGCTCCTGTGTGTGTTTGTGTGTCTGTTCATGTGTGTATTTCTCTGTTCCTGTGTGTTTGTGTGTCCGTTCCTGTGTGTGTTTTTTTGCTCCTGTGTGTGTTTGTGTCTGTTCATGTGTGTATTTTTGCTCCTGTGTGTGTTTGCGTGCCTGTTCATGTGTGTATTTTTCTGCTCCTGTGTGTGTCTGTGTGTCTGTTCCAGTGTGTGTATGCGTGTCTGTTCATGTGTGTATTTTTCTGTTCCTGTGTGTGTATGTGTGTCTGTTTCTTTGTGCGTTTTTTGCTCCTGTGTGTGTTTGTATTTTTTTGTTCCTGTGTGTGTTTGTGTGTATTTTTCTGCTCCTGTGTGTATTTTTCTGCTCTTGTGTGTGTTTGTGCGTCTGTTCCTGTGTGTTTTTTTTTTGTGCTCATGTATGTATTTATCTGTTCCTGTGTGCGTTTGCTCATCTGCACCCACGGGGAAGAAACCCCAGCTCCTGTCGACCGGGAAGAGAGGTCCCCCTCGACCCCCAAGTCTCGCTGGCCGTCCTCCCGCCTGATCCTCCGGCCGCTGTGGTTCTCCTGCCGAGGCCGCCCATTTTAGGGGAATATTTTCTATTATCTAAAAAGCAATAATATTCCGTCTCTTTGCGTGATTGTTTGATTAAGGCTTTCTGTTTTTCCCTCTTCATTTCTTCCTTCTTTTCTTGGAAAAAATAAGAAAGGAAAGCTTATCGTTTGTCTACTATTGTGGAGAGTAGACAGATGGACAGAGAAGAGAGAGAGAGGGGGAGAGAGAGAGAGAGAAAGAGAGATGAAGGGAGCGAGAGGGAGTGAAAGAGAGGAATGGAGGGAGAGAGAGAGAAAGAAAGAAAGAGAGATGAAGGGAGCGTGAGAGAGTGAGAAAGAGGAAGGTAGGGAGAGAGAGAGAGAATAAACTACTACTCTCTGAAATACAGAGAGAGTTAGAGAGGAAGGGAGTGTGTGTGTGAGAGAGAGAGGAAGAAAGAGAAAGAGAGAGAGAGGAAGGGAGCGAGAGAGAGTGGGGAGGGAAAGAGAGAGAAAGAAAAGAATGAAAGGAAAAGGCAGTTAGAGAGACAGTCGTCTTATTGGAAGAGAAAGAGAAAGTAAAAGAAATTGGAAGGAAAAGGAAAGGAAAAAAGAGAAAGTGAGAAGAAAGACAGAAAGACAAGGGAAGGGAGAACAAAAAAGAAAGAGAAAGAAGAGAGAAGAGAGAGGAAAAGATAAGGAGTGAAAATGAAAGAAAGCGAAGAGGCAGATAAAGGAAAGAAATAAGAAATAGAGGGAGAGAGAAGCAAGCGAAAATGAAGAAATGGGGAGAGGAAAGAGAACGAGAGAAGTAGAAAGAAAAGGGGGAAGAGAATAGAAATAAAAGAGATAAGAAAGAATATAAAACAAAGAGATAAGAAAGAATAGAAAAATAGGCGAGAGAAGAAAGAATGGAGAAAGAAAAGGAGATAACGAAGAGTAAAGTAGGGGAGAAGGGAAGGGAGAAGAAAGAAGGATGAAGGAGAAAGGAAAGGAATGGGGAAGGGAGAAAAGGCGTGAAAATAAGAAAGAGAAAGAGAAGAAAAGAGAACGAGAGAGGAGAGAGAAAGAGAGAAGAGATAGGGAGAAGGAATAGGAATAAAAGGGAAGAGATGAGGAAGAAATGAGAGAGAAAAAGAGATGAAAGAGAAATGCCAAATAAATACAGGGGGTGAGCTCTACGTCATGGTCTGTAATTCGGACAACTAATTCGGACAAATGTTTCGAACAGGTGATTCGGACTGGTGCTTCGAACGGGTGATTCAGCCAGGTGACCAAGAGAGAAAACTAAACAAACAGGTGATACAGACAGGTAATTAGGACAGTTGCCTCGAACAGGTGATTCAGACAGGTGACCCCAGCTGGTGCTTCGAACAGGTGACCAAGAGCGAAGCCAGGCAGGTGAGAATACGATTTTTAAGCTCTATTTCAGCAGTAGGAGCAAGCAGGAAGTTCAGGTAGGCCTAGGTGATTCGTCGGATTCAGGGCGGGTGTTCCTCGGAGGTGACACGACGTCCAGTCATGATTTTATAATCATCATCACCTTCCTTGTGTTTCCTTGTTTGGTTTGGATTTCTTTTGCTCTTTCGTGTTCTCGCTTTTTTTCTGTCTTTGTATCGTTTGTATTTTCCTATTTCTTCTAGAGAGAGGGAGAGAGATGGGGGTTAGAGAGAGAGAGAGGATGAGAAAGAGAGAGAGAGAGAGAAAGAGACAGAGAGAGACAGAGAGAGAGAGAGAGAAGGAGACAGAGAGAGACACACAGAGAGAGAGAAGGAGACAGAGAGAGAGAGAGTGAGAGAGACAGAGACAGAGAAAGAGAGAGAGAAATAAAGACATACTGCGAGTGAAAGAAAAAGAGAAACATATCGAGAGACGAATGATAAAGAAGCGAGCTGAGGAGCCCGGGGCCGCCGACCTCCCGACAACTATGACCTTCCGCCGGAGGAGCGACGCCCGACGGTTCGTTCCGCCGTTCGTCCGTTCTTCTGGAGCGCCGAAAGGTCACCGAAATCCCCGACGTCGAAGCGAGACGCGACCGAATCGGCTTCGACGCGAGGGCGAGGCGGAGAGACAGCTCGTTGCTCTTCCTTAAAGGGCTGCTCTTGTTGCTCTTGGTGCTCTTGTTGCTGTTGTTGCTGTTTTGTTCTCATTCGCCGTTCCTTCTTCGTTTTTTTTCTCTCATCGTCGTTTTTTTGTTTTCTTTCATTGTCGTTCTTCTTCGTTTTCTTGATTTCCTACTTTGTCGTTTTCGTCTTTTTCTTTTGCTTTTCTCCTACTTTCTCTTCTTCGTCGACGTCGTTCTTCATTTCCTTATTATTGTTTTCTTTGTTATATATTCTTATCTCCTTCTACACCTGATCATCATCCTTGAACTCTTCCTTTTTTTCTTATTTTTCTTCTTTTTCTTCTTCTTTTCTCTCACAGTGGCCTCGCTGTGCCGTTCCCATCGCCGGCCCGCCTCGCACCAACCCCGGAAGCAGAGGCGCACTTTCAGCAGGGACAGAGGCCTCTTTCAGCAGGGAGGGAGGCCCCTTCGGCTGGCCGGGCTCCCCTGCCACCAAGGGCAGTGTCCTCTCAGCGAAATGAGAGCCTTTATCGTCAGGGAGGGATCCCCTCTCAGCAGGGATAGGGCCTCTTCAGCAGAGAGAGAGCTCCCTTCAACAGGGAGATGGCCCCTTTCGGCAGGGATAGGGCCCCTTCCAACAGACAGATAGCCCCTCTCATCCGGCAGATAGCCCCCTTCAGCAGCCAGATAGCCCCTTCCGCCGGGGAGCGCCTCCTGGACCCCACCCCGGGCAGAGCGAGGGCGGAGGACACCGTGGGCCTGGCCCCCGGGCGGCCGCGTGGGAGGCGCAAGCAGTGCCTCGGCATCGCAAGTTGCAGCCCCAACTATGCGTGGAAGGGCGCGAGGGAGCCAATCACGGCTCTCGGGGCCGTGGCTCCTCGCTCGGACTTCGGAGGGAAGCGACGGGGCTCTTTCGGCCCTTCCGTGGCTTGGATTTGCGACGCCTTGGCCCTGATCTTGCGGACGGCTCTGTTATTAAGGTTGCAGGGATTATATGAATAGCTTTTTTGTCTTTTCTCTCTCGCTCTCTTTCTCTCCCTCTCCCTCTCTCCCTCCCCGCCCCCTCCCCCTCCCCCTCCCCATCCCCATCCCCTTCCCCATCCCTCTCCCTCTCCCTCTCCCCCTCCTCCTTCTCCTTCTCCCTCTCCCATTCTAACTCACTCACATTTAACATTCCGCGCCTTGCACCAAGACATCGCTCACACAACGAACAATAACTCCGTACTCTCCTCCCTATTAAACGTACCTTCCTCAGGTCCTCAAGGGGGTTAGTACGAGTTTTATACGACGAGTAGAACTACATATATACATAAACCAAAAGGTCCCCAACGCGAAACATCCGCTGAAATTTCCCCCTCGGGAGTTGTGGGGGAAAGCGGGGCTGAGGAGGCTCGTTAAACGGCGTCGAAACGCGAGGTCTTTTCCGCGCGAGTGAAGCCTCGAAGGCCCTCGGCTCTGGCGAAAGAGGATGAATGTAAAGGACGATAAGAGGCCGAAAAGGACAGGGAGGGAGGGTGAATGTAAAGGAAGATAAGTGGCCGAAAAGGACAGGGAGGGAGGGTGAATGTAAAGGAAGATAAGTGGCCGAAAAGGACAGGGAGGGAGGGTGAATGTAAAGGACGATAAGTGGCCGAAAAGGACAGGGAGGGAGGGTGAATGTAAGGGACACCAAGTGGCCGAAAAGGACAGGGAGGGAGGATGGATGTAAAGGAAGATAAGTGGCCGAAAAGGACAGGGAGGGAGGGTGAATGTAAAGGACGATAAGTGGCCGAAAAGGACAGGGAGGGAGGGTGAATGTAAAGGACGATAAGTGGCCGAAAAGGACAGGGAGGGAGGGTGAATGTAAAGGACGATAAGTGGCCGAAAAGGACAGGGAGGGAGGGTGAATGTAAAGGACGATAAGTGGCCGAAAAGGACAGGGAGGGAGGGTGAATGTAAAGGACGATAAGTGGCCGAAAAGGACAGGGAGGGAGGGTGAATGTAAAGGACGATAAGTGGCCGAAAAGGACAGGGAGGGAGGGTGAATGTAAAGGACGATAAGTGGCCCAAAAGGACAGGGAGGGAGGGTGAATGTAGAGGACGATAAGTGGCCGAAAAGGACAGGGAGGGAGGGTGAATGTAAAAGGCAATAAGTGGCCGAAAAGGACAGGGAGGGAGGGTGAATGTAGAGGACGATAAGTGGCCGAAAAGGACAGGGAGGGAGGGTGAATGTAGAGGACGATAAGTGGCCGAAAAGGACAGGGAGGGAGGGTGAATGTAAAAGGCAATAAGTGGCCGAAAAGGACAGGGAGGGAGGGTGAATGTAGAGGACGATAAGTGGCCGAAAAGGACAGGGAGGGAGGGTGAATGTAAAAGGCAATAAGTGGCCCAAAAGGACAGGGAGGGAGGGTGAATGTAAAGGAAGATAAGTGGCCTAGAAGGACAGGGAGGGAGGGTGAATGTAAAGGACAATAAGTGGCCGAAAAGGACAGGGAGGGAGGGTGAATGTAAGGGACACCAAGTGGCCGAAAAGGACAGGAAGGGAGGATGGATGTAAAGGACGAGAAGGACAGGGAGGGAGGGTGAATGTAAAGGACGATAAGTGGCCGAAAAGGACAGGGAGGGAGGGTGAATGTAAAGGACGATAAGTGGCCGAAAAGGACAGGGAGGGAGGATGGATGTAAAGGAAGATAAGTGGCCGAAAAGGACAGGGAGGGAGGGTGAATGTAAAAGACGATAAGTGGCCGAAAAGGACAGGGAGGGAGGATGAATGTAAAAGAAGATAAGTGGCCGAAAAGGACAGGGCCTTTTTTAAGTGAAGTTCGTTGTATATGTGGATTTTTTAAAATACATTTTGAGTGGAAAGTAAGCGTAAGTGAACGATCAAAAGACAAAAGAGTTATATTAGATGACTATAGTTTTGATTGTAGAAACAAGACGAACATGTTTTGAAAGAACAAAATGAGTACAAGAAGGTCCAAGAAAAAAGGCGATTGCTTTCAATAATTGCCATGAGAATCGATGGTTTTCGAACGTTAGTATGTACGTTTATGTATCATTTACCTTCCGTTGCAGTATGAACTACAAAAAAGAAATTTGATAGCTTTAATCTGCCAGACATGCAAGACGACAAGATGAGCTATAACCTTTAGTCAAACAGCATTGTAGAATCTAAAAAAAATGTATATCCTTTGATTTTTGAATGGAAAACTCTTTTAAATGAAATCAATTTTCTTTAAAAGAAAAAGAATAATACATAAAAGTAAACGAAATCCTTCTCGTCTAACAAATCCCAAAGCTACATCCCCCCCTCAGCCTCCCCCTCGACCTCCCCCCCCCTCCCCGCCCCCTCCAAATCAACACCTCCTCCTCCTCCTCCTTCGACGAACAGCTGATCGATCAACAAAACAAAAGAAGGCTGTGAAGCGCCCAAGACTTTTCCTCCGAGTCCGCGGCGTGGTACTTGCTTCTACCGCAGACTTCTGTAATTACTTTCTGATATTCTGTGATCCGAGGAGCTCGAGGGAGTCCCGCTGCGGCGGCTGATAGCAGGCCCTCCTCCGCTCCTTCGCTCCTTCACTCCTCCGCCCCTTCGCTCCTTCGCCCGGAGGTTGTGAGGCGGCGCCGTGGGCTGGCTCCTCGAGGGACGGGGATGGCGGGGGGGATCGAGGGGGCGGGAGGGGGGTGGGGTGGTTGGGGGGGTATCAGGGGGTTTGTTTGTGATGGTAAGTTGATCTGAAGGAATCTATGGGTTGTGGGTAGAGATTCTTTCGCTTCTTTTTGGTATGCAGCGGTTTTTTTTCTGTGTAGGGGCGTGTGTGTGTATGTGTGTGTGTGTGTGTGTGTGTGTGTGTGTGTGTGTGTGTGTGTGTGTGTGTGTGTGTGTGTGTGTGTGTGTGTGTGCGTGTGTGTGATTGCATATGCATGTATGAGTGTGCTTTAATACGTATGCGTATGTGTGAGAGTCCGAGTATGTGTATATGTGTATCTGTGTTTGTTTACGCGTGCAAGTGTGTTTCCTTCTGCAGGCGAGCGCGTGGACGCCAGAGACGACCAAAAGCAAGTTCGACCAAGACTCAACGCAAAAAAAAGAGCCAATTATTCAATTCCGCAAAATATTCCTCCTTTACATCCATCAAATAGCGAAGATGATGATGATGATATGAATAATGATGATAGAAACGATCATGATTACGAACAACACCTCCATGAAATCGAATAAATCATCAAAGAAAATGATGATTTATCACGAACAAAGCATTTTTATTTCGGAGATATCAGCTGTTCCGATTCCAGGCGTTCCCCAATTTCGCGAAACCGTTCTCGAAACTTAACGGAAGCAGATCGGCGGAATCCGCAAATGAAGTTCTTTTGTTGGCGGAAACAAACGGATTCGTTTCGCGCCGATCCAGTCGCCTCCCGTTCCCGATCGGTGGGAGCTGCGCTGCTTTGTGCTCCGGCCGGAAATCGTGCTCATTATCGTCGTTACCGTTGTTGTTGTTGTTATCGTTAGTATCATCATTACTATTATCCCCATCATCAATATTATCAATATTATTATCATCACCATCATCGTCATCGTCATCGTCATCGTCATCGCCCAAGACACGAAACTCCTCGGGACACGACGAGGCGCCTCCCCCGAGTCCTTCGCGCGAGGCGAGCCTGCATCCGCCGAGAGCACGGCTTCGTTCCTTTGTACTGGACCGAGTCTAAAATCGAGGCAAGACCAGCTCTGATTTCCCAGGCAAAGGTGCTCCTCCCTCCCCCTCTGCCGTACCGAAGGAGGGAAGTCTGGTCTCGGAGGAGGCCTGCCCGCGGAAGTATTGTTTCTTCGTTTCCAGAAAGCACAAAGGGTTCGGCGCGAGCAGTCCGGCCCCGCGACCCCCCCGACGAAGGCCCGGCCCGTCGTCCCTCGGCGGAGGGAAGCGCCGGCACGAGGCCCTCGTCCCTGTCCCACGCGCCATTGGCTCTGACAAAGAAGTCCTCCTCGGCGAACAAACAGGCGAAGGACGAGAGGCGCCGGAGTGCGACTGCACCTCGGCCTCGAGACGGCGCCTGCCTGCAGCGCCACCTGCACTCGGGCCGCGAGGCCAGGTGAGCGCAGCGCAATCGGCGCCCGCGAGATAGGACGGGAATCCAGCACGGCTGTCGGCGCTCGCGGAGCCATTTCGAGGTCGATCAAGGGCTGCAGCGGTGTCCAGAGGCGCACAAAGGAGCGTGGAGTGGCGGCCACTCCCTCCCCTCCCAGCTTTAAGTGAGTGCTTCCCAAATGCTCTCCTTCGAAGCACTTAGCCTCCTCCAAGGACGACACGACGAAGTAAAGCCCCCCCCCCCCCACGGCCTCCCCTCGCCGCGAGATCGTTCCCTGCGGTAATTATCGTAACCCGCTACATCCGGGTTCTCACAGTCTGCCAGCACTAAAAAACACCGCCACTTTACCCCTCCCCCTCCCCTGCCCTCCCCCTCCTCCTCCTGCTCCTGCTCCTGATCTTCTTCTTTCTCCTCCTCTTCTTCCTCTTCTTCTTCTTTCTCTTTTTCTTCTTTCTTTCCTCCTCCTCCTCCTCCTCCTCCTCCTCCTCCTCCTCCTCCTCCTCCTCCCCTCCCCCCCTTCCTCTTCCTCCTCCCGCCTCGAACACCTCCACTCCGTCCCTCTATTTCCTGCCGAACCTCCCATGGCTCGCCTCCAGCAGCCAGTCCCCGGAGACTCGCCCCGCGGCCCTCTCGCCGAAAAGCGGAGGCCAGGACTCCATTTTGCGGCGGCGACAAAGGACTCGGAGGCCGAGGCGGCGCCTGGAGGGCGAACCCGGGCGGAGGACACGGGCTCGGGAGTGTCTGAGCCCGAGAGGAGCGAAAAGCGATGACCGGAGTTCCGTCATTCGATATCCGATCGAAACCGCCCCCCGCCCCCCGCCCCCAAAAATCATTATATGGAAATCCCGCCGAGATGGACGTGCTGCTGGAGGCCGCGAGGACCTCCATCCCGAGCGGTTGCATAATCCTGAGGGCT
The DNA here is from genome assembly GCF_042767895.1 of Penaeus vannamei. NCBI lineage: Eukaryota > Metazoa > Arthropoda > Malacostraca > Decapoda > Penaeidae > Penaeus > Penaeus vannamei. The sequence goes on along the minus strand of NC_091578.1, from coordinate 29,724,846 downwards.
CGCCGACGGGCTCAGCAACCCGAGAGGAAATGTGCGAAGGTGCAGCCCGACGGCGAGAGAGAGCGCCGCGAGCAGCCACCAGCCCCGCGACGCCCCCAGCGGCGGTGCACAGCGGCGCCCTTGCAACAGATTTCATGAGCCTCGCCGGGGCGGCCATGAGGAAAGGCGGCGTCCCCGGCAGAGGGAGAGGCAGGGCGGCGCTGGCAGGGCCGAGGACGGCGAACACGTATGAGCATCATGGTGGCGGAGAGAGGACAGGACGGCCTCCGTGCGACCCTCCCAGCCTCCGCCATGGTATTGATCCACGCGCGCCCCAGATAAACACGGCCGCCCGCGCCCACCCCGCCCGAAATGATCACTATTTGGGATGCTTGCGGGGTCTTTTTCTCTGCACATTTCCTTTGGCTGTTTCCTGCTAATCACAAGAGAGGTCCGAGGGCGCGACGCCGTGCAGGGCCCGACGGCACGGCGGAGCGCCTGCCTCATCTCCATCAGGTGCGCATCTTCCACCTCGACACCTCGATCTCTCTCCTCCCGCGGCACTGAGCACTTCCTTCACACACACAGGTCGCCCTTCACCGCCTGCACGTACCTGAGGTCCTCCTGAAGACACAGCGAGCGTGAAAGTAGCCATAACGAAGCAATGTGCGGCCCGGGATGCACGGGTGGTTTCCACGGCCGAGCTCCGCCGGAGACTAAGGCCTCCGCCGCTAGGGGGCTACTGGTGCTGCTGCTGCTGCTGCTGCTGCTTCGTCGGTCACACGCTGGCGCAACATCCCCGGGCTCCCCTCTCTCCCCACGACCCTCTCACTCTCACCTTGGCCCCGGCGCGGTCCGTCAGCCACCAACGCAGCGCTCCCTCGCCCTCGGACGTGCCAGCCAGCCGCTGATACTTCCACACAGGTTATTCTCTCGCCACGACGGCCGCCCCGCGACAAGCTGTCACTTATGCCAGCCGGAAGTGATGCACGACCATGTTGCTGCCTCGCGCGCGCTCCGTCTTCCCGGCAACCGCTCCAATCTTCGCCTCTCTTCGGGGCCGCTCGCGTCTTCAGTCGTTTCGGAAAGAAAATTCCGTTTTGACGAGCGTGGATGCACCGCCTCCCCTCTTATGGGGGATTATGGGTCGGGAACCGCACGCCTCACCTGTGCCTCATTCTGTCACGCGACTTTCCTCCTCTTTCCTCCTGTCCATCCCGGTGCGGACGAAGCCCGGTGCTGCACCTGACCCGGCCAGCCTCCCCGTAGGCCTACTCACTCTTGACTCATCACGATGACCCACATTCCTGTCTCCACCAACCTCGGGACGAGCCGCGCCGGCCTCCTTCCCGCGAGGCCACGGCGCCCGGCCTCGCTCGGCGTCTCCAACCTCGCTCCTCCACCGCCGCTGTGCGTTGGGTACGAACCTGCAAAACTCTACGGGGTTGGAATCCCGTTTTCACTTATTTTTCGGTTCACCAGTTTCGCGATACATTGTTCCG
>NC_091578.1:29693365-29710865 GCF_042767895.1 Penaeus vannamei | reverse complement strand
TGAACCTGGTTAGTGTTATCATGAGCACCAAAAACTCTCTCTTCTACAATAATCAAAAGGCGTTTACATTGCCTGTCTGAGAATTCTCATGGGACCGGAACTGCACATGCAAGTGTCAAGAGAAAAGTATCAAAGCTCCTTGGGGAAAAGACGAACACTGTAGTTGTGAAACTTTGTTAGGTCAGGTAATGCCTGTACACATGTATTATTTACATAATCATACATTATGTTTATTATTACAATATCTTTTTTCCTGTATATTTAAATTTGCATGATTATAACTTTGTCAAGTGGTCTTGTTCTTGTAGAAAAGGTATGAATGAGAATGGATATCTTCACAATACAAGAGATGTATTTGACCGGTTTCGATTATGTCTTCATCAGAAATACATGTATTTCTGATGAAGACATAATCGAAACCGGTCAAATACATCTCTTGTATTGTGAAGATATCCATTCTCATTCATACCTTTTCTACATTTGTCAACATGGATACGTTTCATTGGTCTTGTTCTCTTTGACTGTTGAATTCTTTGTAAATTATTTTCCTCAAACTAGACACGATTTGTTGCATAATGCAAGCTAGTCACATTTCAGTTTTTCAAAAAAAATTAGAATCATGTTGCAATACTCATCTTGGGTGTATAAGCCACCTTATTTCAAATATGCATTTCTTGGATCAGGTTCTTTAATGGAACAAGGGGAAATTACCAGGAATAATGTTTTGTACTTGTACAGCTATTTCATTCCTATGTCCACATGCCTGTGGTGATGGTGGCTGTGGTTGTGGTTAAGATCGTGATGCTGGTGTGGTGGTGGCTGGCAAGGTACTTTAAAGACGGTTAGCACCAATCTCTCCCCAAGTTAAGCCCGGCCCCCGTACCACCATTTTGTGAAAATCTTAATTGGGTTTCTTTATTCTTACTTTTCAATTTCTTTACCAATTTTATTATTTGAACTATTTTTCAAAGAAAATATACTGGGGAAACACTTTTCATAGCTTATTGCACAGATTGACAAGACTGAAAATGTGGAGCTAAATGATATTGCATTTAGCCAATGAGAGGGTACCATTGGCTAAATAGAATAAAACAAAAATTCTGCTCTTTTATTTATGATTCTTTAGTGTCTCATGCCATAAACAACCACCAGAATACTGTGAGTATTTGGGATTAATAATTAAATGGAAGTGGTGCTACCTGTACTTTAAAGTACCTTGGCAATTGCAGTGGTGTTATGGATGTGGTGGTAGTGGTCAGGTATCAAGTGGTAACGTTTGCAGCCACATCACATGTGGTTGTTGTGATCATACATTGGCAGCAGAGTCCATGCATCAGCCAAATTTAAAGTAACATTTTCAAAGTACAGGAAGATAAGTAATATCACAGAAAAGCAACCCAGAAGTTACACAGGGAAAATATGCTGCCAACTGTTCTCGCTTCTTGCATCTTCTCTCCTGTACATTGGAGGAACCTTTCAATAAAAATGGACCAAGACCAGTGGTCAACAGAAATTACTTAATTCATACAGGACAGCAAAGTGCACTAACTATAAGTGCACCCCCCAAATAATAAATAATAAATAAATAAATAAATAAATAAATACATTAATTAATTAATTAATTAAATAATAATAATAATTATAAACAAAATAAAAATTGATAAATAAATACTCTTTTTACCATAGCTATAAAGAAAAGTTTGGTGGGAACTTTACTTGAAAAAATATATATAATTAGTATGAGTTGTAGTTCAATCATCTCATCAAATTGATACAAAAGTTAATAGCAAACATTTTTCCTCACTGATCCCAGCTTGACAATGACAAAAAACTGGCCAAGTTATTGATTCTATTGCCATCTAACATGTAAAAATAAATATAAAGTACAACTGTACCTTAAGAACAAGGTATTATAAGTTATTCCAAATACAACAAGTCAGAGAGGAAGATTTTTCTATGTAAAATTTCATAGAGAATCTTCCTCATATATAATCTTTAAATTAATATTTCATCTAGATTACAAGAGACTCATTCTGATAAATGATACAGAAGTCACAAATAGGAATTGGAAATACCAAAGAATATATAATAATGGAATACAGGTATACATTTTCACAGATTGTCATACCCCTTTAACTCTTTGTTCTTCTTCGGACCTCTCAGCACAGAGCATCTGGGTACGAGATTTAATTCCCAACAGGCCATCATAAGCAGAGGTTGAAACTACGAAATAAATAAAGGCACATTCTATAAATGTTAATTTTATTGCTTACATTATCTTTAATTTACAAAATACTACAAAGGAGAGAAAACCACAAATTTTAAATAATTTAGGCATCAAAGAGAAAACTAAACACATTGTTAATAATATATACATGTCAACTTGCGGTAAACATTGAACCTTAAAACTCATATTGCAGAGAGTGCTTCAACAAGAGCAATAATTGTACAGTTTCATCATATATCCGTGTGCACCTGGCACATCACTGGTAAAATAAGAGCAGCTCTGCCTCATATGTGAAGGGTATAATCATTGAAAATACAGTAATTACAAAAAGAAATAACAATTAATAATTATAATAAAACAGAGCTACCCACCTTAAAAAATATATATGTAAGCATCTGACAGCCATTCAGAAAATTGGATTGTAGACTACTTAATATCTGAAAAGTGCATAGTCTGCCTGTGTTTCTGACTATACATGATGATGGTGAAAATATAAATATTTTTATTAAAAAAAGAAACAAGAAAAAAAAAGAAAGAGGAAAAAAAATGTTCCTGCATATTTGCAATACTTAGTGTGTCCTCTGAGTCAAAGCTCTTTGAGTTTTACCCACATTGCTCCTTTTCAGATTGGCAACGCTGCCATGACACCTTGCTGTCTGAGATACTTCACGGGCATGGGGAAGGGGGAGGGGGAACACCACTTTTCCGAACATTGTCTTATAGCCCTGACATCACTGGCGACTGAAAAGTTCTTCCTCTGAGGAACAGTCAACGGCAGGATAAGACTAAGCGTCTGAGGAAAGGTCGCGCTATTGCTGTTGTGCTTGGCTCTGTGTGATGTACACTGGTTGTCCTCCACCCTGACAGAGAAATAATATACATATATAAATATAAATAAACAAGATACACATAAACAGGATAACAAAAAGTTCAACAACTTCTTGCTTTATAAGCTGTACCTTTATTGCAGTAATCAAGGAAAGGTTTTAATATATAGAAAAGTGTAATTCTTATCATCCAAATAGTAACAATGATTACTGACAAGGTAACCAAAGTTCTACAAAAATTGCCTACAGTGCTGTCTGCTCTATCTGATTTAAATAGAATGAGAAAGAACAGCTTCACACCTTCAGAATTAGAATGTAATCCTGAGAAAACTATAGCATCAAAATGCATGTCACATATCTATTTGTGGAGCTCTTCATTTTTCTTTCTAGCCTCTCCACACTTGTCTCAATGAACCCCTTTTGGTTTTCAGCTGTCTACCAACATACAAATAGCTGGATATTTATCTTCTGATAAAATCTGAGTATAAGTGAAAATATTTTTAAAACACACACACACACACACACACACACACACACACACACACACACACACACACACAATCACACACACACAATCACACACACAATCACAATCACACACACACACACACACACAAACACACACTATCACTCACACACACACACACACACACACTATCACACACTATCACACACACACACACACTATCACACACGAACTCAGACACACACACACACACACTATCACACACGCACTCAGACACACACGCACTCACAGACACACCCACACTCACAGACACACACACACACAAACACACACACACACACACACACACACACACACACACACACACACACACACACACACACTATCACATACACACACACTACCACATACACACACACTATCACATACACACACACTATCACACACACACACACACTATCACACACACACACACTATCACACACAATATCATATACAAACATCACACACACATAATATCACACACACACACACACAATATCACACACAAACAAACATACAATTTCAATTTAACACATACACACACTATCACACACACACACACTATCACACACAATATCATATACAAACATCACACACACATAATATCACACACACACACACACAATATCACACACAAACAAACATACAATTTCACAAACACACACAATATCACACACACACACACATACAATATTACATGCAAATGCACGCCCATGCACCTACACGCATGCGCAATCAAACACTCACAGCCACCAACCCCCTGGCCTGCCCCCTCGTGCCTTCCTCCACCTGCCGCCCTCTTCCTTACCTGCTGCAGCTGAATAATCTGGGGCTGAGAGGAGCTCGCCTGCGCCTGCTGTGTGACTGCCTGGATCGGCGCCGTCTGAATTATGATTGGCTGTTGCGTCGCCCCAGACATCTGTAACCTAATCATCTGTAGCTGCTGTGGTGTTAACGGGATCTGCCACAAATTGATCTTTCATTAGTTTGAAGAACTTTTTAGCACTTTGCTATTTTTTCTGTTGTGTAATTGAAGACTAAGTTGTACTGTTTTCATTATCATTACTCAAGTTTCTATGTTCTAATTATTAATATTGAACCAGCGTTTATTTTTATTTATTTTTTTTTTTTTTTTAATTTTTTTATCCTTGACCTAAAATATACTAAATCTATGAACCTTATTCACTTGCTTAAGACAATTACTACCTATATTTAAGTGTAATCTCAATAATTCAACAAGGTGATCATTCTACATTTATCATTGTTTCTCATGGCTCTTTTTCACATCCCTCAGGCATGCAAATAACAGTTTTTGCAAAAAGAAAGAGAAACTACCCAGCTTGTTCTCTTGCATTAAATATCACCTCAAAGGAGAGAAAAAAGGAGAGGCTTGCACAATCGAATAACTTATGAAAGAAAACAAACTGCATAATAACAATGTCATAGTGATACTAATAACGAAAACAATTATGATGATAAGGATGATGAAAAAAAAAAAAAAAAAATCATTACATATAAAAACTAATCCTCGACCATTCATTCTGCTTATACCAAGTGAAATGCATGACGAGGGGTCTTTGACTGACCCTGATTGGCAGTGCGACCTTTCAAAATTTGGATATTTTATCAACTTTGCAGATTAAGGCTTCATGTTGACAAAACAAAATTCTAGAAAAATTAATAGCATGTAACCAGCTAAATGTATTTATTTTGACTACGATATCAGTCATCATATTTTTTTAATTTGGTTTGATAACTTTATCATTTTATTAAGTCTCATAATTATATATATATATATATATATATATATATATATATATATATATATATATATATATATATATATATATATATATATATATATTCATATTCATATTTATATTTATATATGTATATAATTGCAACTCCAGCAAGTCCTAAGAAATGACAGCAAGAGAAAGCCCATGGACTCACAGGTATTTGTTGGATCTGACCGTCAGTCCCAATTATCTGTTGGATTATTTGAATGCCACCTCCTGCTGCAGCTGCTGTCTGCTGCTGCGCTGCCTGCTGTGCCTGCTGCTGCTGTGGCTGCAACTGGATAATCTGTGCCGTCTGCTGTTGGGGCTGCGTTGTTGATGCTGTCGTTCCCGTTGTCTGAAAGTAATTGCAGTCTTTACTGTAAGTTCTCAATGGCTTGTTTTTCCTACCAAACTCTGGAAAATTGATTAAGGTAATCTGAATGGAATAGAAAATAGTGCCAATGAACAGTTTAGGAAAAAAGTCCCACCAATGAAAATAAATCAATAGCATTAAGAAAATTCTTTCCAAACATTCATATCCACTAATTTACCCACAAATTTTTATCTTTTCAGACCCTATTATTTATGATTTCAAGTACCTGTTTATTATCCTTTAATTAAGAAAAAAGGAATAAAATAAGAGATCTATGGCAAATAAATATGACATGGCAAAACCAGGCTTAAACAATGTCTATCAGGAAACACATGCATCAAATTATGGTACTCATTTTTAATAGAATTCAGATAAAAACTATACTGAAAATTGCACAACCTTTGCTATATCCTCAAATCTGCCACAGATGATAGAAGAAAAAGTACCCAAAAGAAAAGCAGCTGGCAATGACAATCCAAATTACCAGGCAGAGACATAAAAGCTCTCTCTGAGCTATCAAAACTACATGCCGAGAATCCTATGTAATTAACAAACTGCATACAAGGCATATTGAAGGCTGCTGACAGCAACAGTGACTTACAAGACGGCAAACAACTATGTTAACTCATTGGTGCTGGATACATATACTGTCCACTGTAGTTTTTGTGAATTCTGTTTGCACACAGGTGGCTCAACAAGTGCTTGGCCACAAAGGAGTCAATTAGTAGGCCTATATGACATCACCTGACTTCCCCATTCTTCAAATTTTCAGGAAAAATATTAATCCTAATACTATCAGTCCCAAATTAATGGACATCGCATGTATGTGCATATCACCCTGGTGTCAATGGGTTGACACAACATAAACAACATAGGAGGAACAAAACATGAACCTGTTAGAAAAAAAGTCACCTCGGAAATCAAACCAACACTCCAATCTTGACTCAGAGACTCACCTGGACAGTGGACACCTGGCCACCCGCCTGGACTATCTGTATGGTCTGTGGCTGCGCACTGGTCTGCTGCGGCACTGTCGTCTGGGCGGTGCTACTACTGTTATTGGCAGTGGACTGCTGCAGAACAGCTTGGTAGTGCTGAGCAATCTGATAATAGTGCTGTTAACAAACTGTTAGGTTAACTGACTTTGAATCCTCAAAACAGGGGCTGACTGGAGAAGGGAAGCAGGAGTTTACATCAAGATAAACACCAAAACTGTTTTGTCTTAAAATGAGAATTCAAAGAGTGAATTTACTTTCTCAGCAAATTGTATTCACTACATGTTCTTCAGGATGGAAGAAGACAAGAGCATTGCACTAGCGCCTTTATCATTTTTGCACATTATATCAACACAAAATTCAGTATCAATTAAATAAAAGGATATATAATAAACAAACAAATAAGGAAACAGTTAAATTCATTAGAAACAAATAAATGTTTATAAACACAAATGTCTAAATGTAAAAAAGAAACACGATACTAGTGGACTTTTTACCTGGTCAGCAGGGACACCTGTTCGACTTGACTCCTCCCTGCTCTTGGGGGGCTTAAGCTCATCTCTGGGCACGATGTCAATCAGGAAGTCAAACTGATCGTACTTTGTGATGGCCATGGCTATGTCGTTTCTCTGCAACAGAACCAAGCTCCTTACAAAATGGGTTTCTCTTGTACTTTTTAAAATATTTTAAGCAAGGAAAAAAATAGGGTAAGTTGGGAAATAAAAAGAGTAATGCAAAAATGATATATCAAATATATCTTATGACAACATAACATAATAAAACAGACTATAAATACTTATAAATGACTTTCAATTTGGCTAAGTAATAATTTTTATAATCTACAAAAACTTACCCAACTTCTTCCCAAAAACGGAGGGGAGGAAAAAACAAAAGAAACTAAGAAAGAAAGATAGAAAGAAAAAAAGATAGAAAAGTGAAAGAAAGAAAGTTAGAAAAAAGAAAAAGAACAAAGGAAAAGAAAGAAGAAAAAGAAAAAAAAAAGCCTTTAACAATTGTTACCTGAAGCGTCCTCCTCTTATTGTCTTCTGTGTGTATCCAAGCTCGCAATGTGAGTTCTGTGATGAAGATCTCTGCCGCCTTGCTGAACAGGACAGGGGCCTCCGCACTGATCATCTTCACATCCTCATCCAGCTTCATGATCCTCTTGATCCGGGCCAGCGGTAACTCCTGCTGCCTCAAGTCTGTCTGTTGATACCAGAGAAGTTGACAGAGTGAATTAATACACTAATGAACAGATAAACAAAAGGAGGAAATTAATGGACCTGTGTCAACCCCTTGCTTTCTTCTTGGATAAGAAAGATATATCAGTCCATGAGATATACTCTGCGTGCTTCTTTCGGTTATCTCACATATAATGCTGTGGATATTTTGTGAATATTTTTGGAAGGTGAAATAATACATATGGTAAATCTTCACCACAGACTGAGTCCCTAACTCCACATCACAAAATCTATTCAACAACCCAAGTTGCCATAACTTTGAGCGATGGCTGCGGGGAGGGTTGAAAGGGAGCTCAACCTCCCAACACCCTCCTGGAAAACATTGTCTTCACCTAGGTATGCACGGCATGACAGATCTGAAACTTGGAACCTCCAAGTGGACTTAGGCTGTGAGCAACTGTTTCCATAAAAAATTTTCCTCTATTTGTTTACAGATTGCTTGTACCAACAACTGCAACACGTTGTCCTCTATATATCATCATCTTTAAATTGCCCTAGCTTAGTGTGTCCATACCATAAAGATTAATCATAATATCCCATATTCTACCCATGATGTTTCTCATGATATGTTGCTGGGAGGGGGGGGGGGGGATGAGGAACAGTGGTCTTCTGGAATGAGAGAATTCCAAATTCATTTGGAGAAAAATTTCCTGTTTCTCTTCCAAGCTGAACCAGCCTCCCCTCCCCCTCACCACCTCTAAGCCTTCTGCTTTGGCTCCCTTATAATTGTCTGATGTGTAGGTAAAGTCTACCACATTTGCATAAATTCGTAACCTAGCCTTTTATTGAAAAACTCAAAGGATGAAGAGACATGACTGCTAACTTTCTGAGCTATGCAAGTGAATGTTGCTGTAATGGTCAAGCTTACAACAGATTTAGCGTTTAAATGATAAATACTGTATTTCGCATGAAGAGATGAAGCAAAACATAAAATAAGTTAACATTCAAATCAAAACCCAAAAAGATAAATATTTAAATAAAAGGTAAATAAATATTAGAATGGATATAAATCAAAGAAATCTAAATTTAACAAAATAAGGAAAAATTTAAATATACTTACATAAAACTAAATTTGAACACTAAAATCACAAATAAAACAAAAGCATTGACAAAAATGATATATATAATAACAATAGTAAATACATTTCCACAAATAAAACTACAGAAATATCTGAGCACTTCCAAGACGGCCCCCAACCACACCTGTGTAAGCTGCCTGATCTCCTCGGTGACCTTGGGCCAGAAGTTGTTGAGGCCCTGCTGCGCTTCCGTCATCGCCGGCTGCGTGCCCTCTATCTGCCCCTCCACTGACATTCTGGTGGGAGGGTTAAGAAAAGAGTTAAAATTTGCTTTTAAATCAACTTTGCTTAAGAAATACTAAAAATATTCATGATATAATTCCATAATACAATTAGGATTACCAATCATAAAGTCATAGCCACAAGTTTTCTTTATTTATTTATTTATTTATTTTTTTTTTTTTTTTTTTTTTTTTTTTTTTTTTTTTTACACATTACACAAAAAATTAAAAAAATCAAACCTCATGACTTCCTAAATAAAACAAAAAATATAAGCCAATGTATAAGTATATGTATATTTATATATATGCATCTTATAAGCATATGAAGAAAGAGAAACATGAGGTAATGGAGCAAGCGCTATCAAGGGGTGGTTGATGGTTTCTAGGCTAGAGCAAGATCATGAAGGAACACCTGACAGTATGAGAAAGTCACAAGTAACAAACCTGTATGCAGAGCTTGGCCAAAAGAAAGCTATTTCTTTTTTTTCACTCTTGTGAATAAAGACAGTTGAAGTTACAAAAAACTAATAGTGGCTGTTCATTTGCAGCAAGTTTTCAGTTAACCAATATGGTGATTTGGGTGCCCTGTCAACAATTCAGTAACTTTGTACAGAAACAATGGTCAGCACTTACTGACAATGAGCAAAGTCACACAAATATGCAACCTCATCGAAAACTCTTATCGTACGAGAGCAAAATATCCCATACTTTGCACATTCTACACATCTATTCAATATTTTCTATTGATTTGTATGGATTAGCATGTGTCTACAAAAATGTTCTGCAAGCCATTTTATCTGTACTTCTTACAAACGTCAAATGCAGACCTTTAGTGTCAATATAACAAAAAAATATTAGCAAAAGTATCTGGAATCTGGAACCTAATTCACGTTTGGGCCACACAAACTAACTGATGTACTAGGGATGCAAGACCTTAACATATGGTCCTCAAAATTTGTTGAGTAATATTGTGAAATCACACTATTCTTAAAGCAGCCTAGATGGGCCTACAAAGGGTTTGCGAGTGACATTCTGGTTTTTAGCAAATACGTACATGCCTGCATAATAGGAAATACACTATACATGCCAAGAGTAAATTACAGAATACACAATGTACACAAAAAAATTCTCCTCAAGTAGTAGCCCTTTCAGTGCAGTAAATTTCTAAATCTATATAATAAATAAAACTTATAATGTAAAGAACACTTGACATCAGATTTGTCTGGATTTCCTAGGATCATGAATTATGAGTTGGCAAACAAGTGATCCAGTCATTTAAAAATCATCCGAAGTGAAACCCATCATGAAATATTAACAAAGGAATGTAACAAAATATAAAAATTACATCAGTCTGGTTATATAATTATAGAGTTTTAGAATAGTCTACCAGTACATTATCAACAAATGAGTGCCTATACACTCCCACAGATTTTTCATTAATAATAGCCCTTTTCATTTTCTAAATCTCTTGCAGTCCTCGCGTTATGATAACTATGGGATTTGTTACCGAGAGCAACACACCCTCCAGAGACAAAGTCCCAAAACCAAGGCATCATACGAACCCAAAAACCCAAACCTGACCTTTTCAATCTTCTATTATTATCTAAACAAGGGGACAGGCCCACCCCCTGTTCCCTCCTTTATTATCACTTCATGACAACATATAGAAAACAGACCATAAGAACCCTGGCTGCGTGAGGATGTTGTGGAGTTAATCTCTGAGAGGTGATGTAAGCGGATATTTTCATCATTTTACAGTAGATACGAGGCCGAAGGTGCTGTACCTGTTGCTTCTGACTATTTCTTATGCTCTAAAAGATGACAGTATCCACTTCCCTCTATCTCTGTCACTCTCAGTAGCATTAACCTTAACTTAATCTCTTTAGATTTTATCTTTATTTATACTCAATCCCTCGCCACACAAGCAGTTTCTATCTACTACATGAACACAGACCGATTCAGTGTGACGTCCTGAGTCAGAGTTACCATTACACTTGGTTTAAACAAACCAGCCTCTTGCAGAAACCTCACTATCATCGGGAGCAAGAATGTCGTATGAATACTTTAATCCATTTCATCTACCTGCCAAAATTTGGAGCCAAACACTGAATATCCTAACATCTACAACTGTTTGATCAACATACCAGGTAATAAAAACGTTTAACATAACATAATGATAATAATATGTGATATATTAATATGCAATGTATGTAATATACAATATACTATATATAATATATGTAACATATTATATATAATACATTTAACATATCATAAATAACATATGTATATAATATATAATACTCAATGCTTAAAACCAGCATAAATAATGCCAATGAAAATCTACAGACATCAGCACCATCTTTGGAATTCTATGGACTGACATGCCAAAAAGAAAAAAAAAAATCCAACCCACCTTTTGGTAAAATCTACAGGACCTCACACGTTCCAAACCCCCCAAAAATGTACTAACCAATATACCAACCTAATCTAATAATTTAAGTTGCTGTGACTACGTGTGCCCAACTCCCCGAGGGGAGGGTTGATGGGGAGCTTTGCCCCCAAACATCTAGCAGGAAACATTCCCTTCACCTCCGTACGTACGGCAAAATAGTGTTTCCACAGTAAAAAAAATAAACCAAATACTTTTATATCTGGAAATGTCATGCATTCATTCACTTCTTTCTACTGTCTGGATTGCTTCATTTCTAATCACTTTTTTTCTGAATTTGAGGCTCTTGATGGGCTCAGATATCAAACTGAGAAGGTTACTAAAGGCTATTTCTTCTTTCTATATAGTCTTGAGAATAACCCAGAATCAACGCAACACTGGAAACGCAACATTTCTCACCGGCCTTCTGTCACGAATGGCAAATGAAAGTCTGAAAAGCAGAATGCACAGATCATTCTAAGTATTGTAGAGATAAATCTTAAAACGCGTAACTGAAGTATAACAACATTAATAAAAGACTTTAAAAGCAAAAATATGTAACAGCAGGCACTAATAATTAGAAAAATATAATTTTGACAAGCACAGAGTAACACATGAATTACTTGGGATATCGCAGTAATGAGTTATGCTGTCAGTGATTTGTTTTTCCTAGCAAGGTAAATAAGATAAGCTACTTAAGCGGTGCTATGCAGGGGATATTTTCATTATTTAGCGGTGAATATTAGGCCACTATAGATTAAACTACGTTGTTTCTGATTCTATTTCTTATGCTCAATAAGATGGCGGTGTGCATTTCCCACTATATCCGCATGTCACTATCAGTAACCTATACCACCAAACCAAACCAAACCGCAACTAACCTAAAACAAAAAAACTAACAAAAATTTTTCAATAATGCTAATTCTCCATGATTCCAAGATTCAAACTAGTCCGGATGCTCCAGCTTCCCTATTGCAACCAATCACAGTGAGTCTGATGTTGCGCAAGCTCAGACTTGCCACCAAATCAGAGCACACTACGGCAAAATAAGTGTTTCTCGAACATAGCTGGTTCACAGCTACATGTACACTTTGTAAAATGAATTTGCACCCAGAAAAGGCAAGCTCAAACTCGCTTGTGATTGTTCGAGGAAAAACCTCCCGAGAGATGCCATGGCCTCTGCCCTCCAGTGAAGCCAGCAGACCCGCACCCTGCCTCGCATCCTCTGGCAGAACAACTTGTAGATCAAGTGTTTTATCTTCACGCAAGACGCCCAAGCAAGCTCTATTGCCAGAATATAGGTGGCGGAGGTTTCGTGGCCCCAGGCAGAGTGCAGAGCGTAGAGACCAATGCATCGCCTGGGGAGGTTCTCCTGTTAATAATTTCCCTAAAAAATCACTTCACACTATTTTAAAAAACAAACTCACTTGTTCCTCCTCGAGATGCACGACTCTCCTTCAGTCCCGGAGCTCAGCCTGCGACTCCCCTCTTGTAATGGTGTTGGCAACCGCACTAAACGGGGTTAAACGCACTAAAAACGGAAAAGAAGCGGGTAAAACGGGCTAAAACAGGGAAGAGGAGGACGAGATACATGAGCGAGAGCGTTCGTGTTCGCTTCCCTGCTTGAACTCCGAGCTTGTAAACAAAAGATCAAATGCCACTTTTATTTCCTCTTTCGTGGATCGTTGGGTATCTTGTGGTATTTTTTCGGCTTTAAAAGGTGTTCTTTGTGAGATTTTTAAGTAATTCGAGTTATTTCGGTAATTTTTTAGCTGAGTAGCTATTTACCGAGATTTTTTATTTTTATGTTTTGGTGGAGGACGAAAATATGCCCTTTGCGTTCGAGTTTTAGTTTTATTTACTATTTATACAAAAGAGGGAGAAAAATTGAAATTTTTGATATCTAACCTTTCGAATATCCACTCTGGTTATATTAACAGCTTATTTTGATATACATCGGTTTTATGCATTTGAGTTTGAATGTTTTCCATTTAGAAATTAGCGGACTCGCAAAAAAGAGAAAAAAATAGCATGTGGCCGCCATTCTCTTTTTATTTTTATTGGTCACTCTCAAACAGGGAATTTGATGAGAGAGAGAGAGAGAGAGAGACAGAGACAGAGACAGAGACAGAGACAGACAGAGACAGAGAGAGAGAGAGAGAGAGAGAGAGAGAGAGAGAGAGACAGAGACAGAGACAGAGACAGAGACAGACAGAGACAGAGAGAGAGAGAGAGAGAGAGAGAGAGAGAGAGAGAGAGAGAGAGAGAAAGAGACAGAGACAGAGAGAGTACGGGAAAGAGAAAGAAAAAAAAAATGCTGGAAAAGGAAGAGAGAGATAATCATCATTATCACTATCAATATTACTGTAGTATTATCATCATTATCGTCGTCATCATCATCATTTTTGCCAATGTCTTTGATGTTTTCATTAACATCATCATTATCAGCATTATAACCGTCATTAATCCGGTGATTATTATCCTCAATTGTTTATTATTTTGTTATCTGTCTGTCTATCTATCTATCTATCTATCTATCTATCTATCTATCTATATATATATATATATATATATATATATATATATATATATATATATATATATATATATATATATATATATATATGCGTGTGAGTGTGAGTGTGTGTGTACATATATATTTGTGTGCTGCTAGTGTGCATGTGTGTCTCTGTCTCTGTCTCTTTATATATATATATATATATATATATATATATATATATATATATATATATATATATATATTCATATACATACATACATACATACATATATATATATATATATATATATATATATATATATATATATATATATATATATATATATATATATATATATATCCTGTGGATAAAGGGCCACGAAGAAAATTGCCTCCAATGGACGTCAGCGCGAGTCGTAAAAGGCAGCGATGTCAGCCCCGCCAACCCCCCCCTGGCCCGCCCTCTCCCCGCCATGATACGCGTCCCAACCAACATTGAAGCCGCCCCTGTTGAGTCAGCGAGAGTCGGATCGCTTGTCATCATCATTGTCATCATCATTGTCATCATCATTGTCATCACCATCATTGGCCGTGTCAGCACCAATACCGTCGTCACCATAATCACCACTACACCATCGCCACACCATCGTCATCACCGCAATAGTATCACTACCCCCTGCATTACCCATAACATCACCATGACAACTTTCATTACCACCATCACCACCACCACCATTACCACCACTACCATCACCACCACCACCATTATCATCACCATCATCACCACCATTATCATCACCACCACCATTATCACCACCACCATTATCATAATCACCATCACCACCAGCACCACCATTAACACCATCACCACCATTAACACCACCACCATTAGCATCATCATCACCACCACCACCATTAGCACCACTACCATTATCACCACCACCATCACCACCAATATCACCCCCACCACCATCCCCACGACCACCATTATCACCACCACCATCTCCACCACCACTATTATCACCGCCACCATCACCACCATTAACACCACCACCATCCCCACTACCACAAATATCACCACCACCAATCTCAACACCATCACCACCACCATCATCACCACCACCACCATTATCACCATCTCCACCACCATTATCAACACCATCACCACCACCATTATCACTATCACCATTACCACCACCACCACCACCCTTATCACCACCACCATTATCACCACTACCATCACCCCCATCACCATCATCACCCCATCACCATCTCCACCACCTCGACCACTACCATTATCATCACCATCATCACCCCATCACCATCACCACCACCACCATCATCACCACCACCATTATCACCACCACCACCATTATCACCACCATCTTCATCACCACCACCATCATCACCACCACCATTTTCACCACCACCAAGCCATCATATCCACCTCCACATCACCATCACCACCACCATTCCCTTGGCATCATCACCACACCATCATCGCGACGATCCCCAACACTACCATCACCACTTTCATCACCTCATCACCTCCATCACCATCAATATTTTTATCATTGTATTTGTCACCACTGTAATAATTCGATGGTAAACGTTTTTAATTTGTTGTTCTAACTCATTATATTTATTCTTATCGTTATCATTATCGCATTTTAATTATATACATTAATTGTTGTAATCTGAGGAAGAGAGAAAATTATTCAGATTTGATTATTTTAATTGTTGTAATCTGAGGATTTGATTCAGATTTGATTATTATGACAGTCATTGTAAACTTACTGATATGGAATTCCTTAAGTTCTTCTTTCATATTTTTTCTTAGGATTTTAGACTATATAGTTTCTTTAATTTTCTCTTAAAGTCGAATGTTATTTATTAGTTTCTCATGTGTTCGCGTAAGTTGTGTTTTCTTTGAAAAGATGGAAGATCAATTTCGCCCATTTAGGATTCTATTTTTTAAGAAATTCAATGAAATAGGTTCATCTGGAATTCTTCACCTCATCTTATATAATCTACAGTAATTGATTACTACAGACAATGAAAAAATCCTATAATTTTCCAATTAAATCACAACCAATCACCGCCAGACAACAGTGTTGATTTCCTAAAAGAACGTTGCCTTCCGAATCCGCTCTTGTTATGAAAACGGAGTCGACGTGAACGAGAAACCAAAACACAGAATACGTCGTGTTTTAGTAAATTCCCTTCGCAAGCCACATGATTCTCTCTGATTGGGTAAATATGAATAGTGTGAAGAGGTGACACGATATTAGATATAAGGGAATGGTGTCAGTCAAGGGAGTTTGGCGGGTTTGTGTAGATGAGGATGTCAGGCTGAGACCAGGTGAAAGGTCATTAGCAATGTAGGAGTTTCGTTACGTGTTGTAATTTTCGTTGGTTTTAAACCTTGTCTTTAGATATACGAGGATTTTTCTGTGGTTTTGTAACATTATATTGTTAACGACTGGAGTAAATTTATAGCATTGCAATGATATATCCTAAATGTGACCGTATCGGCTCTTGATAGAATTATTACGTCACATTGCATTAGTACCATCATGTGGGGCACAACAGAAGGAGCATTCGCCAGTTATAGAAAAAAAAGTTGAGGAATCACTGCAGGTAGTCATGCAGTTGTTGTCTTTACATAATTATACACAGTTCTTACTCTTGATTTTAGATATTCATATACATATAGAGAGTATATGCAGATCATGCAGTCACTATGACTCTTCTGGGAACTTTTGTGGAAGATATTCATTACCGTATGGTAAAGATATGAATGAAAGTGAATATCATCACAATACAAGAGATGTTTTCCATCAGACGAAGATATATTAGATACTGGTCAAATACATCTCTGATATTGTAGCGATATTCATTCTCAGTCATACCTTTTCTACAGGAGATATTTATGTTGCATGGACTAGGTATCCCAGTGATGCCTTTGATATCACATACAAGAGCAGTAACCAATATCCATAATGTTAGTATTTATGACAACTTGTCTACACACAAGTATTTCATGGAGTTTTTCATAATTTGCTTCTTTTGGTAAAATTAAATTGAAAAGTTGATAACTGTGTTTGTGTGTGTGTGCAACAAAGATCACCAACATGGTAAACAGTGCTTTAGTCTAACAGACTTATGAATTCTTAGACTGTTGATATGCAGCATTTTTCTTTTGTTTTGTTTTATATGAAAATAAAAAGGCTGAGTGATATAAAAGTAAGTGTTTGCAGCAGCTGCTTTGACTTTCACCTGAAACTGACAAACATTAGAGGGATGAACATGCTGCA
>NC_091578.1:29675865-29690865 GCF_042767895.1 Penaeus vannamei | reverse complement strand
ACCAGGTGAGTGTTTATGTGCCCATCTTACATATTTTTGTCAGTATATACATTGAAACTTTATTAATCATAGTGAGAATGTGATAAATAAAATAACAATGGGAAAAGGATTTAAACAAGAAAATGACAAGGCCCTCTAGGTTATATTCTTCAGGCCTTACAAAAACAATAGAGCATAAAGGCTTTCGGCAGATTCTTGTGTTTTCTTGTTTAGCATGAATCCTGCACATCAGTGAATGAGTAAAGTACACATTTATTTAGATATTTATTTTTGAGCCTTGTGATTACCTATACACTAGTTGTATAGATAACATAAGGCTGTTTTCAAGCCAAATAGTGCCATTATTAGAAATGAACAAATTTTCCTGGCTCTCAGCTACTCATCGATTTCCTTTCCAACTCAGGTGACCACACCAGATGGGGAGGAGTTCCTAGTCTCCATGCCACACAAGTTCCGCAAACATGTGTGGATCAAGCGAGGTGACTATGTAGTGACAGAGCCCATCCCGGAGGGCAACAAAGTGAGGGCTGAAATTGTCCGCATTTTGATGAAGGACCACATCCGGTACATAGTGCAAAACAACAAGTGGCCAGCAGGCTTTTCAGAGCATGAAGATGAGGAGAAAGATGAGAAGGAGGCAAGCAAAGAACTTGAGAGAATAAAGCTGAAAGATGATGTCGAAAGTGATGAAGAAAGTGGAGATGATGACGATGATGATGATGATCTTTTAATGGAAAATCCAAATAGACCTGTGGTATATGTTGAGGAAACAGATTCTAGTGAGGATGAGAGTGAAGAAGACAAGACTAGTGGAAGTGAAGAAGAAAGTGAGTAATGTGTTCTCCTCAAGTACTTTGTGGCAAACATTATAAATGACTCTTCTTGGAACTATATGTATGGCTATATTAGGCCCCAAGTTGCAGCATTCTTTGAAACTTTTTATGGTTAATAGTTCTGGAAATTTTTATGGAAAATGTTATTTCTGTCAATCTCTTGTTCTGCCCAATATGTGTTTATGGACCTTAACCCACCCACGATGGTCCGTTTGGAGGGTGATAATCCTCATTTCCGGGTGGTATCAAAATCAGCACACAGGCCAATCCAGGAATCTGTCTGTGTGCCGCCCGCCTCGGGCGACAAAAAGTGCAAGAGTGCAAGCTCCGATCTAGCATTGCACCGGTGGGACACCTGGACATGGTCCTTATTCCAGAAGTCACGTATATGTGACACCCGTCGCAAATGGGTTAAGAATTTACTTAAATGTAGTGCTTATTCAGTTAATCCATATTGGAGAACTGTCTTTTGTAATCTGAATACCCCAGGAACATACAAAGTTTATATTGCTTTTAACCCAGTGCCACCGGGGATGACATGTACGTACATGTCGTACCCAAAGTGAGTTCAATATCTTTATTGCATGTACACATAGTTGTCTCCACAAGTGCTTAGTCACTGAGGAGTCAGTTACTCATCTTACCTATCTCACCTGCTTAGCCTTTTCCTTGATTCTTCAGAAATGTTCTTTTTAATTTTATATTGCTTTTTGTATTCTTAAAAACACTAATAATTACATCACCAGTATTGATAACAACATCAATATTAATAGCACTAGAAAAAAATCCCCAAAGCTCAAGGAAGAGGGAAATCAGGTCAGGTCATGTAGGTCAACTGATTTACTCCTCGGTCACTTGTGGAGCCGTGTGTGTAAAAACATTTCAGAAAATAATACTGCAGGAAACATTGCATGTTCCTGGCAGCATTGGGTTGAGTAGCCATTATTTTCAGATTACAGAAAAAGTGTTTTGATGTTTTTGTACGGAAGAAATTTGTACTGTTATCAGAATTATGCAATATTATATCTTTCGAACCATAGCAGAGAAGTGAATAACTTTTAGGTTACATTTTATTATGTTGAACATATTCTAGGCAGAAAGTTTACCTTTGTGGAGATAATGCCTTTGTTTAAAGGATGTAAAAGGATTATTATTATGGAAATTCCACACATGCTGTGTCACTACTCTCTTTGGAATGTGTGTGTTTGGTTACTTTTCTTGTGACTGTGAAGCTCCATAAGTTCCATAACAAACTCAAGTAAGTTAGAGACTAGGAAAATAATTTCCCCCCCCCCCCCTCTTTTGAACACAAAAGTTGTGACTGCTGCATCCTATCTGTATTGTGTGACTCAGATCATCTAGTTATTGCAAATAGGAAGTTTGAAATATATCTTTTATATTCAGAAAACAGAATAACACTCAATAAAAGAAAAAAAGAATCCATATTAGTTTCCTTATATTGTCTTTCATGTCAGACTGAAATGTTGTCACTCTCTCATACTTCTAGTGACTAATGTAGGAGCGAATGTGAAATTCCAGGTAGCGAAGTTAATTATTTGACATTTTTTTGCAATCTTAACCAGAAAATCATTTTGTGATTAAGGTTGTATTAAAAACATCAACTATAATACACTTTTGAGGAAGACTGAAAAATGAAAACGTTTAGCCTGCAAAGCATGGCAGGCCGACCAGGCATTCTCAGTGACAGTGACAGTCTTTTCATTTCCCCTCATCACCAATTTCTTTATTCTGTGAGGTGCATTTTTTTCACTTTTCTTTTATTCATTCACTTATTTTTATTATTATTGATATTCCCATACTGATACAGAATGGTTGTAACTATGCACAAAAAATTTGGTGTATGACAAATTTGGTTGGGTATATTGAGTACATTATGAGTATTCAAGTAAGAACAGCCTTAAAACTAAAGTTTACAAAAGTAATTTGAAATAGGATTTGCAGCATATGATAATAGCAGGGCATCTCTATGAACCAATATTTCTCATTAATTTAAAATTCAAGAAGCTATTGATTTTGCTCAAGTTTTTACTGAAAGTAAAATAAGTAACATTTAAAGTTTCTGAAATCCATTTCAGATTCACTATTAGGCCTTTATAATAATAAATGCACTTGTAAATTTTCTTTAACCTTTATTAAAAACTTTTTTCCGTTTTTACAGTAACCCTAGCACATTATGATAAAAACACACTGGTGCACACCTGCTGATACACACGCACACACATACACACAGGAACAGGAGACAGACCCAGTCTGTATAGCACCCACACCTGCTACGGCCAATCATAAGTGAATTCCATGTTCTGGCTGAAAGTTTAATAAAGGAATACCTACAGCATTTGTATTACTACATTAAGGAATGCTCATATCCCCTCAACTTCTTTATTTTAACAAACAACAAGTTCTCTTTATAAAATTTATATCTATGAGGAATAAGGCAGTGCATTAGCCATAACATGGAAAGAATGCAATTTAAGTGTGAAAGAGGTGAAATGACACAGGAAATCTACTTTGACTTATGTTAAAGCTACAGAATTCATTAAAGCAAGTATCTTCATCTTCAATTGTCCCACAAAAAATGGCCTAACTTAGAAAAGAAAAGAAAAGAAAAGCAAAGATATAAAAAGAAAATACATGGTTTCCTCTTGCTTCCTTTAACCTAATATGAATGTGGTTGCGAGAGATGCTGCAAGCAATACACCACAGAGATGAAATACAATGGGTGAAGTATGTGATGAGAGTTCAACAGAGAACAGGACAATAAGTTATAATGATGTGATGCTGGCTTACCCAGTGTGCATGGCCAGGTGGCGGTGCATGGCTTCTGAAAAAGCTTAAGGGAGGGAGAAGGGAAGGACTGAAGGTTGGGGAGGAAAGGGAAAGCATCAGGTAAGGTACAGTTGTATGTTTAACTAACGAGTCCAAGGAGGTGAAAGTTGTATATTTTCAATTCCCTATTCCCTTACAAATAAATGTTTAAAACCTTTTGTTTCCGATAGTGACAAACAGAGAACAAAAGAAAGAAAAAGAGAAATATAAAGTGCACATGATGAAGGCATGAATATTTCCAGGAATGAAAATTAAACCTTTTACACCTTGTCGGGGAACTAGCTCTCAGGGAGTCAAACAGGTGTGAGAATCAGCCAGAACAAAGATTCTTTGCCCTCTGCTCTTGGCAAATGCCTAAATTTCAATAGGATGGATTTGTTTGTAACTGCACATATTAAATTACATCTTATAACATTTACACAATTATGTTACAAAATCAATAAATAAACTGCATGAAAGGGAAGAAATGGCATTACATTTAATTGAACTTCTGTGGGGTGAGGAGCCTACTAATGAATGCTATGCATATTCACTTCTATGCAATATCACAATGTCCTTATGAGTTCAAAAGCAGTCTTCTTTTCTGTCGTACTTTCAACTGGAAGAATTGTTATGCCTAGAGATCGCAACATCAATTCAAATGAGCTTTGCCAAGAACTGTCACTGGTACTGATCTCGCTGCACTCGATCGATGGTTGTCTGCTATCATCAGGTAGGCTTCTGTACAGGTATGGCTTAAGTTAGTATTGTCTCAGTGTTCACTGTCTCTCTTCTGGAATGTTTTCAGTACTATTGAACTTGTGAGAAAATGGTGCACTCCTTCATATCCAATATATATACAAATGCCTCAGTTTAGAGAGACATGATAAGGAATATGCATGAGCACTTTGTATGTTTGAAAGTACCATAATAAAACTTTGACTGTACAAACCGCACACAACATGACTGCTCCACTAATGTCAAATATCACAGTGACAAGCAGCTCCCCTGAGCATCCTCCAGTCAGTGTCTGTGCAATGAAATATCATCAGTGTGGCATAGAATCAACATCAGTTTTATCCACCATTCTGAGTATCTTTGTAATTTCTTATTACATTATGCACCTGAACCAAATAAATCTGAATAAATAAACCAAAACAAAATAAAGATAAAATAAAATAAAGGATAAGGATAACAAATATGGTAAACATAATCTAACATGGATTTATATTATCAAAACGTCACACAAAAAATATGGCTCTATTATAATTCATCTTTCCTGTCTGCATCTTTGGTATTGGGGGGAGAAGTGCCTTCCAAATCACTGAGCAAGCCCTCTATGTGCTGTGGGATCAACCCTTCGTACTTCTTCTTAAGTTTTCTGATCTTTTCCTGAATTTTTTCAGTGAGATGTTCCAGTCTGTTCTCATGGAAGTCCCCCTTCTGTGCCGCCCCCTGGGGAGAGGCCGGGGCAGTCGTCAGTGGCTTCTTTGTGTTCTCCTGTGGGGGTTTCGTGCTGAAGGCTGACAACTGGTTCAGGAGCTGGTGGATGGAGGCATCCAAGTCAGCTGGGCTTGGGGTGGCCTGCTGCAAAACGGCCATGAGTTCGCGCAGGTGGACACTCAGCAGCGACCTCAGGAGACTTGGGTCTGAGGCTGTCTTGCGAACCAGCAGACTCTGCAGTTCTGTCACGATGGATGATGATGGATGATCTAATAATGGAGTATTTCCTTTGGCATTCTCTTGCTCTTGACGCAAATTTACATATCTCACTGCAGCTACCAGGATTTCTTCTGCAGTCTCAGCCTCCTCCAATTCTTTCAGTATTTCCTGTGTGTGGAAAAGTTGAACTTGTAGAAATCATCACAATTTTAATAAATTACTAAAAAAAAAAAAAAAGGAGTACTGATTGGCACTTTGTGTATCAAACTTCAGTATAATCTAATCTGACCTGATTTTTTTGAGCTTCATCTTGGGGAACGGACAATGCTTGCTCCTCATGCTGTCCCTCAACCACTGTTACTAGGTCATCATTAGACACACTTTCACTTCCCTGGAAGTGATACTGACCCATTTAATTAAGTTAAAAACATAAACATGCAAGTACAATCACACTCATGCGCATGCACCCTCACATACACAAACATACAAGAAATCACAAAATTTCTTATCATTTATATTTTCTCAGCTCAATTCAGAGTTCAAGAACCGCCAGAGCTTCTTACCTGGTGTCTGTTATTGATGATGGAGACGACCTGCGGCATGGCCCCTTCCTCCAGGCCAGCCTCCCCAGCCTCCCCCGCACCCTCCGATGCATCCTTCCCATCAACTTCTACCTCCTCCACAGACCCTTTACCTGGAAGGGTCAAGGGCTTGTAAAATTACAGATATAAAACTAAGTCACAGCTATAAAATGTTCCAAACACTAGTGATCCTTCTTTTCTGCAATATATATAAATATAATTAAAGTTGAAGTGCTCACTTTTTGCTCTTCTCTTTTCTTATGTACATCCAGTATATATACATATCTTCTTTATTACTAATTTAACAGAACTCTAAATAATCCTCTAAGTACTCTGGCCACCTGTTAGAGATCAAAATACCGTAAATGTCAGTTCAGTGAACCTTTATAACACATGTACAAAAATATCTTAACCACTAGCTCTTCCAGTGCTTATCTTATATAAATGGGAATTTGAATTAATTATAACTGAAAGGAAAACACATTTTCCATATTTTTCTTTTTCATTTAACCAAAAGATTCCCTGGCTATCACAATCAGAAATATCAGGAGTACATCAACCTTATTATCATGCAGCATGTGTTATGTCAGATAAGTATCATTGATTATTAAAATAATTTCTCTCATTTACATCAATAATTTTTCTTTCATATTGACTCCTTGGATCCGGACGCATGACGGAAATCACGGAGCTGAAAACCCTGGGCAATGGGTTACGTAAGTGGCCAACATCCCGGGCATGTGGCACGTAGGCCGGGCGTACACGAACACCCATGAGCAGTGATAAGACTGTACCTCCCCTTTGAAAAGTTATTTTGTGTAAACTTTTTTTTTTACTTTATTACCATTTTCCAATGTCCATATTTGTCTTTTGATTTGATTTATCCAGACGGTAATTACTTATCTTCCTTGCACACACTCCATATCATCTCTCTATGTAATAAATATAGAAGAAGAAGAAGAAGAAGAAGAAGAAGAAGAAGAAGAAGAAAAAAAAGGGTTATTTGTGTCATATATCTCAAGAAGAAGAAGAAGATGATGATGATGATGATGATTTACGGAATACAAACTGCAGCCAGGAATACGGTACACAGCATGGAAATGGCGTCCTCCTTGGAGCCGGGCGCTCTTCCAGTCACTGCTTACATTCCACATTTGTTTGTCGATGGGAATTATGCTAAAGCCCCCTTCTAAGAGCCAAATGAGTCAAATCACACTTCAAGAGGTTTGTGCACTCGTGGTGAGTCTTTTCCATCACCCTGGCCTTCGCTCTTGACGGTTTGCTCGCATCACCTGGGCTGCGGTCCATTTGCCCGGTTGATGGCATATTCATGTACCCTGGCAGCTGCCCAAGTTTTTCCTTGACATGACCGCATCATCATCCAGGTCCAAGGGGTTAATTTCTCTTGCATGAAATTTACTTCATTTTTACAAACAATGCCTTGTCCTTCTGTCTTTGGCAAGATGTGTCTTGTCCTACTCTTGCCCAGAAATCACTTCTAATTGTAATTATTAATAAAAAAACAAAATAAATAAATAAATAAATAAAAATAATGCCTGCTTATACAACCAAAGACAACTTTTGGCAGCATACAAACTGGCTATTCACCAACACAAGGGCTAAAGACTCCTTTACTTTTGGCTCCGTCTTTCCTAGTCTGCACTTGACAAGTTAAAGAATGGCCTCAAGAACGTTATTACCAACATAAAGTAGCCATAAAAAATATCACCCACTATCGAATAAATCTTTAACTCCCAATGGCAAAAAAATACCATGTCCACTGTAATTTTCGTTAAATGATTGAGTTTACACAGAGAAGGCTCTACAATTCTTAATCCTTCCTATCTCACCTGTTTACCGTATTCCTTGATTTTTGGAAGGATTCTCTCTTATTACTTCTGTTTTTAATTGTCATTCACATTTTAACATTATAATAATCATTATGTTAATAATCAAAACTAATTATAAAAAATATCTTTCATGTATAATATATATTTTCTCTTAGTTAGCTATGTTAATAAAGCAAAATTACTTCAAAGGAAAAGGAAGAAAAAAGGTCATATAACACAGCCAAGACAGAGCTCAATGTTCAAAATGCAGATACAAAAATTAAAGTCATTCAAGATGTTTACTTCATCTCAATTATTCACCTTTTCTATTTTTGGATTACATAATTTATATCACATGTCCATGAGTACTCACCATATTTTGTCAAATCCTTTTTATTTTTAGATTACCTCATTCGCATTATAATGTATTCACATGAGTACTGACCATATTTTGTCAAATGTATCTTACGTGGATATGTCTTTTCATTTGGAAACATCATTACAAATCTCATATGCAATGGCTTTGCAATCCCTCTCTTAGAAAAATGATCTGCTTCAGCTGAAAATCCGTCAATTTTTTCAGGGTCTCCCAAAAGGTGAATTCAAAATGAGCTTAAGTTGGTGCTATATTACTTTCTGGTTAAATCCTTTCAAGGCATAAGCTGATTAATCAAACAAACAAACAAACAAACAAACAAAAAACACATATGAAAAAGAGGTGGTAGGCAGTTAACAAGGTGAGCAGATGATAATACCTCACATGAGAATTTAATCTTTGTTGAATTTTCTCAAATAGGCCTGGAAATAACACCTAACTGGCATGGCCATATATTGAGTTATGATCTGAAATGGAATATTCAATAAGGTTTGTACAAGAAGTCTTAAACACAGAAGATAATCTTGGTAGTCAATAAACAGAGACGAGGGCCAGCCAAACAATCCAATTCAAACCAAACCAGCACACTTAAAAACAAACCAGACCTCCCACACACCATGCAACCTTCACCTTGTTATGGAGTCAAACCCAAGCTGTTATATCCAGCACCTTCTTCGAGTGAATTAATTGCCAGGGCTTTCTCTACTCCGTCTCCTTCCTCTCCGGCAGGCGAAGCGCAATGACTCCCTCCCTCTGACTTCACCTGATGCCCAGCTTCGTCTTCCTCCCTCGCCTCGATGGGCTTGCAACTCTTGACCACATGCTTCTCTCCACGACTCTCGCTTTCCCCATTAGTCAATCTAGTGTTATCGTCCATGATTTCTACCTCTTGTCCGTTAGCCTCTCTGGGGGAGTCTGCTACATCTTCCCCAAGCTTTATACAGTCAAAGTGATCCCCATGAGCTCTGGCCCTACCTTCCTCTAAATGATCACTCTCTGACCCTTCTTTGTTACTGCCCTCCTTCTCTGAAGCTATGTCCACCTCGTCTCTCTCTTCAGTCAATACACCATTCGGTATAAGCTGTCTGAAGTATGCTTTCCAAATGTCATAAGGCAAAGGTGTCAAGAACACAAACTCTTCCAAATAGATGATGTAAGAACAAATGTCTTTAGGGATACCCCAATCTGTAGAAATTGAAAATAAATCCATAAGATCAACAACAATAATAGTGGAAAAAAGGGAAAATGCACTTAAAATCAAGAACAAACAAGAAAATAAGTAACAACAAATGTGAAAGTAAGAAAAAAATACATCTACAGCAGTAAACTAATCTACTACAATGAATTAACATCAAATAATCTGAATCACACAAGCTTAAAACCTGGAAACAACACAACTACACTAACTAGTTGAAAAAAAAAAAGCACAAGGCACTCCCACAGATTTCTTTGTTCACAAGCACTTACGTACTTCAAATAAGGGAGTACAAAATCGAGCCACAAAGACAAACACAAAATCCCTTCCTGTTCAATGTAAACAAGACTCAACCCAGTGGGAATACCAAGAATTGATATGCGTCCCCTTGAATACATTTATACTGGAACTGTTTTGGATTTTGTATTCTTTTCTGGCCTCTTCATTTCAATTTTACAGCTACTACTGTATTTGTGTTTAGTGATGTACAGACTATGGGTTTCAATTACACTACCCACCTTTCTCCACATAGTCTGATAGAACAACTTCAAGGTCTGGGTTGTCTTGCAGCGCCTTGAGGAGCACTTCTGCATCCCCCGAAAAGAGGAACACTAAAGGAATGCTGACATCATTAGTGCCATCTCCCGACATGGCAAACATTGGGGAACTTGTAGCAGATGTTCCTGGAGTGTTGTCCAGGACTATGCCCCCTATGGCACCCAGGGCTTCTAATCTACGGGCCTGGAAGGAGTTGGAATACATGAAGCAATTATGAACACAACATGGGCACTTTGAAGAGTTAAGAGGCTTTTTGTAATCTAAACCCCTGAGGATTTACTTTTGGCCAAGAAAAAGATACCATATTCATGACCCAGTGCAGGACAATAATGATATTCAATACATTTATGTACAGCACTTTGAATATGCACTTCATTTCATAAATTCTAATATAATTTTAATAGAGTAATAAAAGCTACCAACCTTTTCAATAAACATGCAGTCTCCTCGCTCCATGATGACTATTTTTCCACGCACTTCTTTCTCGTTCTCCAATTGGTCACAGGCACGTAAATGCCTGGCCTTTACAACAGGTCCGCTGACCTTTGGAGGAAATTGTCAATGGTATAATTAGAAGGAATGCCTCACAAAGAATACATAATGTAAAATTCATTTCAAGGGGAAAAGGGAAAAAATATCCAATCCAACCCCAGTAAAACAATGATATATTACAAATATGAAAAAGTATCAAAGTAATAAATATACAAAAAAAAGTTACCTGCACATCCCCTTTGAGGTCAAGCCCAAATTGTGCAGGGCCAGCCTGGATGGTGACTTTACTTGAGTGTCCATCAACCCAACGGGTGAACGACACAACGCGGGGGGGATTTTCAGGCTGTTCCTGCTGCAGTTTGCTTAGCTCAATCATCTCCTGCATGAACAGCAGCCCTTCCTCTGCATCATCAGATGACTTAGCCTGTTCAGGATGGGGGAAGACAAGCATTACATGCTTTGCAAAGTAAAGAAGGGCTTGCCTTTTATCCTACGAGACTATTCCCCCCTCAAAAAAACATCATAAAAACTAAAATCTGACTGAAAAATTTTCTTATAACTTACATTTGAGGAAGTGTGCAGTAGTTGCACACGACCATCAGGT
Source organism: Penaeus vannamei (assembly GCF_042767895.1). NCBI lineage: Eukaryota > Metazoa > Arthropoda > Malacostraca > Decapoda > Penaeidae > Penaeus > Penaeus vannamei. The sequence goes on along the minus strand of NC_091578.1, from coordinate 29,679,909 downwards.
AGCGCCATAATAGTAATGCCCATGTCCCTGAGGAGCCCCATGTGTCGGCTATTCCCTGCCTGAAACTCTGAGGCGCGTAGCTTTCTCTTGATGGTCTTTCGGGAGGGACACACATTATTGACAAAGTTTTTCAGTGGACGCCTTATAGTCTCTGCAAACTCATGGCGGCCAGGAAAGAGGTAGTGGGCATTGGGGCAGGACCTTGCATACTCAACATCACTGTCCTGTGCCGTGTCTTGGTTGTCAGGACCCTGAGAGTGGCAGAGGAAATTAGTACTAATATGCATCAGAAATAATAGAAATGACTATCTACATTATCCTATGAAATATATAAACAATTAGGTTATAACTTCCATGACAGCTCATTTTAATTTATACACAACAACCAACCTGAGACTATCCCTAAAAATTCTTTACAAGCCATAGAAGCCCAGAAACTCACCGGAACAACAGTGAGGTTTGAAAGCCGTGCCAGAGAAAGGGGCAACAGATGAGCTTCAGTGGTGAAGATGAACTGGTCCAGGTCAATAATCAGGTCACTCGGCTTGGCAAATAATAGATACAGGTACTTGAAGGTTTCCGCCAACACAAACGAGTCCATCCTGTCAGGCAGAAGAGACCATTGCCTCAACACAGGTATGTCAAGCATCTTAATACATTATGAGACAACCGTGAAATGCATTTAGAAATCAAGCTAACTTGTGTGGTTTCCATTTTGTAAGCTAAATTTTGACAAACAATTTTACAGAATGCACTGATAGAGAAAATTGCATTAATATATTTAAATAAAAGCCTATTTGATACCAAGATAGTGGTTTCAAGATTTCCAATAACAATGATCCTCTAAATATCACATTTCCCAATAAATGAACACTACTAAAAGGGGCATCACCAATATAACTAACATGATTCAATAATCTACTTAATAACCATTAAATTACAATAATATTTAATTTGCTATATACTTCCATCAAGATATATCTGTAATAGCAAAACCCACTTCCTCCTTTCAGCAATAATACTCTTTAAAACCAAAACAAACCCTTTGCATCACTGCAACTTATTCTGTAGAATATAAGCACTAGGAAATAAGAAAACCTTTCTTCTCCTCCACTTCAAAACAGAGGAAGGCTTTTAGGTAAACCTTAACCAATTTCCCTTCCAAGACCAAAATCCACATTATTCTCTACCTGTCTTCGTGTACCCCGGTTCGCACGTCCTTGACTGCTGCGTAACCACAAGGGACCCAGGCATGCTTCTGTAGAGAGCGTAGAACCTGTTCCCCCACGCGCAGGTAATAGGGATCGTCTGTGGCCAGGTACAAGAGGTATGTTGACTCCAGGAATTCTGGCCGCAATGGGTGCTGGCCCCAATGAACCTGTAGATGATTTAAATTATACTTATACATGCATATGCAACCATAAATGCTTTTGTAACTACATCTATTTAGAACAGATTATCTCAAGGAATACCTCTTTCTTTCCCTTTGAGAAACACAAGTTTCTTATTCCATAAAAAACAAATAAAATAAAAATGAAGAAATAAATAAATCTAGTTAAGATCTCACCTGGAAGTCTGTTGTAAATGCTTCAGGGAGGAAGTTATGCCGCTGTATCACCTGATACAGCATTTCATGCGTCTCAATGGCTGGTTTGATGTCTCCCTTTAATACCTATAGATTAAAAAAAAAACATTTTTTTATAAATGGGAAAAATGAAGATAATGAAGAAAAAAGACAGTAAGAAAAATAGGAAAGAGATTATATGCATTCATGCAAAAGCTATACCAGCAAACTTCAAATAATCATTCAGATCACCACAATCCACCCCCCCTTTAAATCATGGTCCAAACCTGTTCATAAAGATAAACTGAACCTACTCTTAACCCATCCATCCCGGGTGTCACATATATGAGACACAAGGAAAAAATAAACAGTTTTGGCCTGCCCGCCAGTGCGATGCTGTCTCGGAGCCGTGCTCCGCGGCAAAAGCGGCGGGCGGCCGGGCGGGCGGACAGACTCCGGGGAAGCTCCGCCCGCCGATTTTGTAGCTTCCCGGATTTTTTTAATTTGGGCTACAAAATGTACCCCGGCGTGACTGGGTTAATGCAATGACTGAACTGTAATTCTGATGTTAATGATGTCATTTTGTGCATTATTGTCTATAAATATATGCATGTACGGAAAAATCATTCCAATGTTATCAGTAACATTCAAGGTTTTCTGATTTTTAACTTCCTAATATTGCTGTTACTATTATCATAATTTTGTCACTACTACTATGCACACAAAATTTCTACTTAATTTGTATTCACATATGGCTACCATTTTTTCAAAAAATTTACCTGATATGACAACTTGAAAGATGATAAAATACCATTAGGTAACTCCCCTTTGCAAAATCATAAGGTAACCCCACCAGCATTCCAGCTAAAAACACAAGCTTTTCGTTTACCTGAAGCCCCGGCCAGAACGCTAGGAGTGCATCCATGAAGTTGCGTGATGTGGTGTGAGGCCGGTGCATGTGGACGTCCAGGAGCATGGGGCCCTGGCTTATGTACTTCATGACAGCACTATAATGCTGAGAAGAAAATGTAATTTTTATATATACAAAATCAAACATGGACACTACATATTCTTGGTATAATAAAACACAAAAAAGAGAGCTTCTTGATATTTTAACTTCATGAATTTTCCAATGATGTAAAGTGCAAAAGATGATGATGATGATCAGCAATTTTAGCTTTGTTACTTCCAACACAGACTTATATATAATGAAAAGGAGGATTTACTAAATGACCAAATACCTTGTTGAATCTTTCTAGGTATCCTTCGTCTCCTAAAAGAACATAAGCTTTCAGCAAATACTCGTAATAGGAATCTATTCCCGCCCCGACACCAGAGTCTCTCCGAACCCAATCACCTGGAAGAGAATGGTTGGATAAGATTTTTCTTAAGCCTCTCAAAAGTCTTCTTCATCCGAGTCAGAGTAAGAAGAGGAATCTATGGAGAAGCAAGGCAAAATATTCTATATTACTTTCATTCCTAATAATAAGGTAGAAAATAACTTATTAAATATACATATTTTCTTTACATGAATTCCATCACATATATCAATCAGAAGACATTTTTACATAAAAATACATCCAATAATGTATTTATCCCACAGCTCCATTCCACATTAAAACTCTAGATTTCATCTCTATCACAAATACAACTAGCTTTATTACATATTATTTTGTGACAGAAAAAAAAACAATCAAATAAAAAAATAAACATATAAAGTGAATAAACAAAGTTAACAGGAAATTACCTGAATGAACATTTAACACTGTTCCAACAAGATCACTGCCCCTGTGTCGCTGACTCCACAGACAGTCCATTGCCTGCCGGGCCTTCTCCTCGAAGATGGGGTCTCCCGTCAGGCGAGAGAGTGCAGCAAATTCTAAAATTATTGTTCCAGCACAGGCAGTGCATGTCTCTCTTGAGCCTTGAAGTTTGGGAGACTTCATGCCATACTTGAGGTTTACCTGGAAGCAAATATATTAGAAAGGATATATTACTAGTAGTTTTATCTTTGAAGAAAGAGAGAGAGAGTGAAAAAAAAAAATAAATAAAATAAAGGAGTGGGGCAGGTAGGATGGAGAGGAAAGAGGAGGGAGGAGGGAGGATGAAGGAGAAAGGAGGAAGAGGAGGAGGAAGAGGAGGAGGCGCCAATCTCTAACATCCAAATATGTCAATACGTAGAGGTGCATCAACTAACCTTGGCGTGAGGAATGCCAGTGGTGGTGTTGAATGCTGGGAGGAGTCTGGTGGCCAGATCCTTTGCCAACGTGAGCAATTCACCACGATACCATCCCAAAGCCCCATAGAGCTGCAAAAGATTAGCATTCTTCTGTATCATCCACATAAAAATATACAGATAACTTTCCTTCAGCTTTCAAAACTTCATAGATCACACTCATAAACTTTACAGAAAATCCATTTCATCCCAAGACACAACTATACCTTACCTGATTGAGGTGTTCGGCCATAATGTGACCCGA
>NC_091578.1:29658365-29663365 GCF_042767895.1 Penaeus vannamei | reverse complement strand
GCGCGAGGGCAGGCTGCGCGCCGCTCCGTTCTCTAGGGTTCCCTTCAGGAGCACGAGGGATGAGGGCGGCGAGGGATCAGGGCGGCGAGGGATGAGGGCGGCGAGGGATCAGGGCGGCGAGGGATCAGGGCGGCGAGGGATGAGGGCGGCGAGGGATCAGGGCTTCGAGGGGATCGTTCTCAGAGGCTTCAGTTATTACCAAACTTATTATAAAATTATTATATAAATTATTATAATTATAAAATTATTATAAAATTATTATAAAACTTATTATAAAATTATTATAAAACTTATTATAAAATTATTATAAAACTTATTATAAAATTATTATAAAACTTATTATAAAATTATTACCAAACTCTGAGTCTAGGAATTACTACTGTCAGAGGTTCCTCTCAACAAGAATGTAAATCAGGGAAGCAAGTGGATATTTCTCTGTGGCGTTATTGAGGTATCAAATTTTGAGTCTAGGGATATCGGAGGTTTCCTTGGGATTTTGTTTGATCCATATGAATGTACCGGAGCTGTAGATATCCTTTGGCTGGAGTAAGCTCGCCTGTTTGAAGGATATTTATTTCTTATTCCACATTGTTTTACCAAAGATGGAGGAGTCGGCAGGACAGTGTGCTATTTTGGTCATATTTTTTTCTTTTTTCAAATGGCTGAAAATATTTGTTAGCATCTGGATAAGGAATATTCGAAGTTGTAGTCCACTGTTTTAGTAACAGATTGTTTTATTGAGCTTTGATATTGAAATGTGGTCGAGAACTTTTTTCTCTCTCATCAGCCATGAAGGTTCCATGATTGGTGGTCCGAAGACTCTCCATGAAGAACCGGCCCCTGTGGAGAGGTTTGGATGAGAATAAATGTCTTCACGATACAAGAGATGTATTTGACGAAGATATTTTCGAGACCGGTCAAATGCATCCCGTGTATTATGAACATATTCATTCTCATTCAAACCTTTTTTGCATTTGTCGACATGAATACGTTTCGAACCGGCGCTCGCTCTCCCCGCATCCCGAGCGGTTCTCAAATGCGGAGGCAGAGGCCGTAGAGTGCGGCCGCTTTGTGGAGGCAGTCTTCCTCCCAGTGCTTCCGGCGCCACTTCTCACCCTCAGACCTAGAGATTCGTCTTATTTCCATTTTTTTTCGCCTGGCAGACATAGCGACAACTATGTTTTGTTACTTTTCGGAAATATTTTTGCCAAGCTTCTTGAGACAAGGTAAGATCTGATAAGATGCCATTCTGTTCGGATTTGCGAATCGTAATGGTAGCCCTGTGCAGCGACCCTCCGTTCAGGGCCCTTGCAATGCGCGATAGTGTGGTCATGTTCGCCCCAAATTCGTAATGAGTTCTGCCACAGACTGTCAATGCAGCTATTAATCACGGCCACAACTGCCGTCAATTGCATATTCTCTCCTGCATTATATCTGCTATTTCCATAACTACTTCCTGTGCATATGAATCTCATTTAGGAATTATTGCAAGAGCTGACTTCATTTACTATTATCATTATAATCATCAAGATGTTAAGTTCATTATCATGATCTACGGAATATAAGATTACTATGATCCTCAAAAGCATTCTGTGATAGCGTCAATGATAATTCTTCAAGTTGCTTTAATGACACGGTCTAGCGATATCTGACATCGGCAGTACATCAAAATTGCCTTGAACACTACAGGCTATTATGTTCAGTAACAGGAATATACCATAATTTGCCTCAACTTCTAAAATGATTTCCTGAATGGACGACGTGTCGTAAATTTCCGACGTCAGCTGACTCCTCGCGCTTCCACCATGAGCGATAAGCTACTCTGACGCCCATGACATCCCGTCGTTATGGCCTTCAGGAGACGCTGACCGAGTGACTGATTCTGAAGGTCGCAGCTTCTTCGCCGCCCCTGCGCCCAGATTGATTTTGCTCTCGCTGCCAGACGCGCCCTCGGTTAGGGCTCGCTCTTGTCTCGTCAAGTCTGGGATGCTCGCCTTTTGCTAAGGATAAGAGTGCAGGTAATGTTTGGGTGCGTTGCGTGTGGCGTCGTGCATGGGGCCGGTAGGATGTCAGTGGGCGTGACCTGTATTCGATTTCTTCGTGGCGCTGGCGTTCTGGCCCATCTATTACTTATCGGGGCTTTTCGTGTAAACATTTAAAAAATATGTAAACTATATACGTTGGCTAAGGATATCATTCCGGTACATCAATTTCCGGAAAACTACACGTGGCGGCGTCAAAGCGTATGCCCCCTTATCAGTGTATGGTCGAGACAAAGATAACAGCCAGCAGTTGCGTCATCACGCGTGAGGCGAAGGTACGGTACGACAGTTTGGGTTTCGGGCGCCAAGCTGCCTGGTGTATCCTTGGTGAGATATTAACGTATTAACAGTTTAATCGAACGTCAGAAAACAATTGATCTGATTCAGTGTTTCAGCCGTAGGCGTAGATGAACGTGAGTGAACGATATCAATTAGAAAAACGAAAAAACGAAATACGTTAGTCGGCGGCCGTCTGCTCCGTCTGCGCGCCTCGGCCGCACCGCGTCAGTCTGTGTTGGAGGCCGAGGGAGAGTAGTGCTCAGCGAGGCGCCCGCGGCTTCACTCGCTTTCGCTCCGGCCCCTCATCGCCTTGTCGGACGGAACCTGTGCTTCAGTGAGAGTTCGAGATTCACGTGCAGAGGCCTCGAGATTCGAAAAGTTCTTTGGTTACGCCATACATACAGATCAACGCTGTAAAAAGCAAAAACTTGGGCGTTTGTCCCGCTGCCAGTTCCTGCACGGACGCCGAGCGAAAACCTCCCCTAACAGTCCTCCTCCACTAACACGGTCTCCGCCGGCCCCGAGCGGAGCACCTAGGCCTCCTCCAGAAGGCCTAGCCAGAGACCTCGTCCTCCACCTCTACCTCCTCCTCCACCTCCGCCTCGCCATGGATCAGGTTGGTCGAGCCGTTCGCAGGGCGGCTCCCGCGGGCTGGGCGTTCTTTAATCACGCCCACATCGCCGCCCTCCGCGCCCGCCCGTCTTGCATGCCTCTCATTCTGCTCCGAAGTAGACACGCGAGGCCGTCCTGGCCGCCCGCCCCTGCATGCCGCAGCCTCTATGTGTCCGCCGTAAGTCGTGTGTGCCGTGAATCCTCTTCTGTTTCCTAACAAGGGCGACTTTTTAAGACTTATTTCTTAATAAGACGGGTGACTCTTGTGTTTATTTCTTAACAAGACTCGTGATATTTCCCCTTTTTCTTTATGATTTTTTCCCCAGCAGGAGCTCGTCGACCTGCTGTTTTATTCATTATTTCCTTAGTGTTGGAGTTTCTTTTTGTTTCAACTTATTTATAAATATGGTTATTTTTATCGAGTTTTTTCGATTAACATTTTTTATGTAGTAAGATTGTTTGAATATTTTTAATAATATTTTTGTGTGAATATGGTTATCTAGCTCAAACTAACTGCATGTGTATGAGTGTGCTTATATACAATGGAATGTGCGAGATTTTGCATATATATATATATATATATATATATATATATATATATGTATACGTATATGTATATGTGTGTGTGTGTGTGTGTGTGTGTGTGTGTGTGTGTGTGTGTGTGTGTGTGTGTGTGTGTGTGTGTGTGTGTGTGTGTGTGTGTGTGTGTGTGAGTGAGTGTGTTTGTGTGTGGCTGGGTGTGTATGTATGTATGTATATATTTATGTATATATACATACACGTAGGAGTACACATGCAGTTGCAATGTACGGTGAATGTCTCGTATTTGTCAGCAGTGGTATTACCACTGACTTTTTTTTTTATTTCCGTGCAGCGTTTACTCTGACTGACAGATCTGTGAGACTCGGCAGCCTTTCTGAAGGGCCGCACTCAAGGCCTTCCTGTGAGTCCCCGTCCTGTGCCCAAGGCTTCCGTGGTTGCCCTGACACTTGTCTCTGACCGTCTTCCTTTGCATGTCACAGTCATGCACGTGTCAAGCATGTCCGTAATTCCTTCTGCGTTCACATGACCTGCATGATCGTGTTTCGTGTGTCACTGCGAGTAATGACTTGGGTAATTATCGTAAGAGAACCAATTATTTAACCAATTATTTCAAGAGAATGTTTTAACGGCCAGAAAAGGATTGGGATTAAATAGAATTGCATGTTGGTGTGTGCATGATGGTGTGTATTTAGATTTGAAACGGGTGTTGCATCGGCTGTTTTATGTAATAGATTATTTGAGGGAGAAATGTAAAAAATAATAATTCTACGCTTGCATGACCATGAGTTATTATATGTACACTCAGATTGTTTTTGGAACGTGATTCTTGTTAAGTTGGTATTTTTAAGATGTGTATTATTATATTGGTAAGTTGAGAATATCATGTACCTGGTAAGATATATATCTGAGTTCTAGCACTGGAACAAAAGTTCATAGACGCATGAACATTTGTATACACTCACAAACACGCCAAAAAAAGAAAAAAAAAACATAAGGAATACGCACTCTTCGGCATTTTATCATCATAGATAATTGTTTTCATTAGAAAGATAAGTAAAACTAGAGCAGTACGAATTATTTGGATAAGGATCGTGGCAGCAATGAAGCAAATGGCACTGTAATATCCGCGTCCACAACAACGGGCGATCCCACAGGTCATACCGAAGTACTGACTAAGCCTATTAGTGTAATATCGAATGCACTTGAAAAGTATGACGTTGAGGTAAACACGTATGGACGCAGTGCACCCCTCCCCCCCTCCCCCCCCCCCCAACACACACACAGCACTCTACACTCGGGCTTAGGCTTACACCCTATTTCCACACTCAAGAGATCTAGTCGCCCGAGGGGGTCGCGCCATAAATAGCCCTCCGTGACAAAACTCTGCGGACAAGGGACGCCGCATTTGGAATCGATATTTCATTCACTCGGCGGCGCTGTGTGAAGGCTCTTTGAAGGTGGGGGGGGGGAGAGGGGGTGTTTCTTGAAGGTGGGGGGGAGGGGGATAGGAGGGGGGCGGGGTGT
>NC_091578.1:29650865-29655865 GCF_042767895.1 Penaeus vannamei | reverse complement strand
GCTGATATTGCATTTGTAATTTGATTAATATGAAAGGACCTCCACCGAAATATTATTTTTTCTTTTTCTCTCTCTCTCTCTCTCTCTCTCTCTCTCTCTCTCTCTCTCTCTCTCTCTCTCTCTCTCTCTCTCTCTCCTCTCTCTCTCACTCTCTCTCACTCTCTCTCTCTCTCTCTCTCTCTCTCTCTCTCTCTCTCTCTCTCTCTCTCTCTCTCTCTCTCTCTCTCTCTCTCTCTGTCTCTCTGTCTCTCTCTCTCTCTCTCTCTCTCTCTCTATATATATATATATATATATATATATATATATATATATATATATATATATATATATATATATATATCTTCCTGTCAATCTTTTTCAATCTGTTTCAGCCCACCTATTTATCTATCTATCTATCCTTTTCCATCTGTATATCTCAATCCACCTATCTATCTTGTATCTATCTATCTTTCAATTCATATGTCCGTCTGTGTCCCTCCACCCCCCCCCCCCCGCCCTCGGTATCTGTCTATCCATCGATCAGTAAATGGCAGTATTGTATGGCAATTCCTGGGGCCAGGGGCGAGGGCGGGCGTGTGATGAGGGTGTGATGAGGGTGTGATGAGGGTGTGATGAGGCCTAATGAGGGTTGCATAAGAGCTCCCGTTGCAGGTTGCATGTCGAGTTTTTTTCTTTTCTTTCTTTCTTTCATTCTTTTTCTTTGTGGTCTTCTGCCGTGTATTTTTTTTTCTTTTCTTTCTTTCATTATTTTTCTTTGTGGTCTGCCGTGTATTTTTTTTTTTTTTTTTTTTTTTGATTATGTCTATATTCTTTCATTCTTTTTCTTTGTGGTCTTCTGTCGTGTATTTTTTTATTATTATTATGTCTATATTCTTTCATTCTTTTTCTTTGTGGTCTTCTGCCGTGTATTTTTTATTCTATTATGTCTATATTCTTTCATTCTTTTTTTGTGGTCTTCTGCCGTGTATTTTTTTTTTTAATTTTTTTTTTTGATTATGTCTATATTCTTTCATTCTTTTTCTTTGTGGTCTTCTGTCGTGTATTTTTTTTTTTTTTTTCATTATGTCTATATTCTTTCATTCTTTTTCTTTGTGGTCTTCTGCCGTGTATTTTTTTATGATTATGTCTATATTCTTTCATTCTTTTTCTTTTGTGGTCTTCTGCCGTAGTATTTTTTTTTTCTTTATTGGTCTTCTGCCGTGTATTTTTTTTTTTATTATGTCTATATTCTTTCATTCTTTTTCTTTTGTGGTCTTCTTGCCGTGTATTTTTTTTTCTTTCTCTTCTTTCATTATTTTTCTTTGTGGTCTGCCGTGTATTTTTTTTTTTTTTTTTTTTTGATTATGTCTATATTCTTTCATTCTTTTTCTTTGTGGTCTTCTGGCGTATATTTTTTTTTCTTTTTCTTTTTTTCTTTTTTTTTTTTTGTCGTCTGCCGTGTATTTTTTTTTTTTTTTTTTTTTGATTATGTCTATATTCTTTCATTCTTTTTCTTTGTGGTCTTCTGCCGTGTATTTTTTTTTCTTTTCTTTCTTTCATTATTTTTCTTTGTGGTCTGCCGTGTATTTTTTTTTTTTTTTTTGATTATGTCTATATTCTTTCATTCTTTTTTCTTTGTGGTCTTCTCTGCCGTGTATTTTTTTTATCATTATGTCTATATTCTTTCATTCTTTTTTCTTTTGTGGTCTTCTGCCGTGTATTTTTTTTCTTTTATTATGTCTATATTCTTTCATTCTTTTTCTTCTTGTGGTCTTCTGCCGCATTTTTTTTTCTTTTCTTTCTTTCATTATTTTTCTTGTGTATTCTTCTCGCCGTGTATTTTTTTTTTCTTTGATTATGTCTATATTCTTTCATTCTTTTTCTTTGTGGTCTTCTGGCGTGTATTTTTTTTTCTTTTCTTTCTTTCATTATTTTTCTTTGTGGTCTACCGTGTATTTTTTTTTTTTTTTTTTTTTTTGATTATGTCTATATTCTTTCATTATTTTTCTTTGTGGTCTGCCGTGTATTTTTTTTTTTTTTTTTTTTTTGATTATGTCTATATTCTTTCATTCTTTTTCTTTGTGGTCTTCTGCCGTGTATTTTTTTTTTATCATTATGTCTATATTCTTTCATTCTTTTTCTTTGTGGTCTTCTGCCGTGTATTTTTTTTTTCTTTTATTATGTCTATATTCTTTCATTCTTTTTCTTTGTGGTCTTCTGCCGTGTATTTTTTTTTTCTTTTCTTTCTTTCATTATTTTTCTTTGTGGTCTTCTGCCGTGTATTTTTTTTTTCTTTTATTATGTCTATATTCTTTCATTCTTTTTCTTTGTGGTCTTCTGTCGTGTATTTTTTTTTTTTTTTTGATTATGTCTATATTCTTTCATTCTTTTTCTTTGTGGTCTTCTGCCATGTATTTTTTTTTTATTATTATGTCTATATTCTTTCATTCTTTTTCTTTGTGGTCTTCTACCGTGTATTTTTTTTTTCTTTTATTATGTCTATATTCTTTCATTCTTTTTCTTTGTGGTCTTCTGCCGTGTATTTTTTTTTTTTTCTTTTATTATGTCTATATTCTTTCATTCTTTTTCTTTGTGGTCTTCTGCCGTGTATTTTTTTTTTTTTATTATTATTATGTCTATATTCTTTCATTCTTTTTCTTTGTGGTCTTCTGCCGTGTATTTTTTTTTAATTTTTTATTATTATGTCTATATTCTTTCATTCTTTTTCTTTGTGGTCTTCTGTCGTGTATTTTTTTTCTGATTATGTATATATTCTTTGTTTCGTTCTTTCCTTTTTGGGGTGTTGCGTCATTTGTTGTTTTCTTTCCCGTCGCGTGGCGGATGTGGACTTTTCCCTGACCTAGTATTTACGGTTATCTTTTTTTTGTTGTTCACAGAGAATGAGGAATACTTATTTCGTCTGTTATTTATTAGAATTATTTTTTATTCATTTATTTATGATTTTTTTTGGGGAAACTACAATAATAGTTTTTTATTGATTTTCACACATCAAAAACTCTTCAAAATTGTTTTATCATTGGCTCAGTATTAAATGTACATCGAAGGTGAAGCCCCCCCCACCCCACCCTTAAAAAATGTCTATAAACAACGAAAATAATTTACCTGCAATAATCAGACGCCTCACGGGAGTCATTCCGGCCACAAGTGCTCGCTAATCCGACGCTCGGCCGATTAGTGAGCCTCAATCAGCTGGGACAGGCGAGCCTCAATCAGCTGGGACAGGCGAGCCTCAATCAGCTGGGACAGGCTCGGTGTTTGAGCACGTGACCAGGATCGCGCAATCCGTCACGAGAGCGGAGGCTATATATATATACGGTGCGGCGCTTGCTGATTTAGCCGTCAGATGTCTCTCTCTCCTCGAAGGTATTGTTGCCTAACAGGTGCTCATTGGAGGGTCGGGGGTGGCTGGGGGGGTGGGGTGGCAAGGGAATGGCTGTGGAAGAGAAGGTTCTGGAATCGCGTGGTTTTGCAGGTTGTTAGGGGTTGGGGTTAATGTACAGAAGGGTTCTTAGGCAGGTAGATGGATCGGGAGGTTATTCGGTACACAGAAATAGGCCTTTTTAAGTGAATTGCCAAATAGACGTAGAGATGATCAGATAGATATTGATAGACGGGGAAATCAGCAGGTAACGCAGTAATACTGAATAAACATATTATTTTAGTTCATTTTAATGTATTTGTTATAAAAACCGCATTTGTTTCGCCGCCTTTGCCAGAGGAAAAAAATGTCCCCCCTATTTTCCCGTCGCTGCGGAGGCGCCTAATTCCAGCTGATGTTTAATTCAGGAGAAAGTCGGACACGTTCGTCTCGCCTAATTCTCCCCCTTACCCAATTCCCTCGCCTAATTCTTGCGTTTCCCCGCGGCTGGCGCTGCAGGAGGAGGAGAGACGAAGCTTCCAGAATCAGAACGAAAGGAAGAAGTAATGTTAATGATTCCGTCGCCTTTGGACTGCTTCGGAGATGCCGCCAACAGGCAGGTGAGCCCTCGCCCGGAGCCTCTGCTTCACCTTTTTTGTTTGAGTCTGATGACGTGTCTCTCGAGGCGACCCGGAGGCAAGGCGCTGGCGGGGCACGAGAGGCTGATAATGTGTCTCCTGGATCGGATAGGATTTCAGGATCCGCTCGCGTCGTGTCATGTCTTTCGTGGGGAAACGTGGCACACGAGCTCGGCTGATTCCGTTAAAGAGTCCTGTTGCATCTCGTGGGCGGGGTTTCCGTTGCCTGGGCTTTTGGATTTATTTTCTCTTCTTTTCTCTTCCCTTCGTGCATATTCTTTGGCATGTCGCAGGAACGATAAGCCTGTATGTAAACTTCATAAGATGGGCTCACGTGACGAGCATCCGAGAAAGTGTTCTGGGAGTAATGCCTTAAAAAAAAATCTTGGAATCCATTGGTATCGTTTCTAGAACAGTGCGTGCGAGGAACCAGTGATAAATGGAGAGGAAATGAATCCATTACTCATGCATTAGTATAAATGATGCATTTTCTGAACACAAGTTCCTCGTTATATTATCATGAGCCGTACCATCGGCATTTCCGGCCCTCCTGTTAGAACTTCAAAAATCCAAAATGACAGATTTTGTAGACCCGATTTGCAAGTCCATTTGCACTGAAAATCTTTTGCAGGAATGATTTTTGTCAAGTTAATTTACAGGTGCGGCGTTGGCCTCTCTGCACACTGCCAATCCTTGGCGAGAATTCCGTAGGCCCGATCTGCAGGCGCGGCGCAGGCCGTCGGCAGCGCCCAGGTGGTGGCCCTCCGCCCTGTCTGAGGCCGCGACGGGTGTGTGTTGTGGGCGGCGGGGGCGAGGCAGACCTGTTCAAGGGTCTAGTCATCAACTTATATATTTTTCTATACCGGTAGACTTTTTATTTGCGCTTTCAGTTCATTTCAGTTGGGCTATAATGATTTGATTAATGTTTTGGAGATTATGATATTTGTTTTGGCGATTTCTTATCTCACGAACAGAGCTGCTTCTCGTTTCCCGCGTCCCGGCGC
>NC_091578.1:29640865-29643365 GCF_042767895.1 Penaeus vannamei | reverse complement strand
TCTGTTTCTCTCTCTATCCCTCCCTCCCTCCCTCCCTCTCTGTTTCTCTCTCTCTATATATCCCTCCCTCCCTCCCTCTCCGTTATTACGTAGGGGCGTGTTGGCTCCAGTACACATCGCCATAGCAACTCGTCTCCTTCCACAAGCAAGAGGTCAACAGATTTCCGTGTCGAGAGGCATCCCGACCGAACGGAACCCCGTCGAGGGCGTCGCCGTATAGCCACACCGCAAGAGAGATGTCAACAGCGCGTCCCCTCGCAGGCTGCTTCTCCACGAGGAGGCATCACTATAGCAACGGGATCGCGTCTAGAGGCACGAGGTCAATAAGGGGGCAACGGGGGTCGAGGCCGCTGGCTCAGGGTGGTGCAAAGGCCTTGTCTTACCTTTAGGGGGGAGGGGAGGGGAGGGGAGGGGGGGGTCCTGCGATGGCGGATTGAAGTCGACGAAATTAAAAGGGGATCAAAGGAGAAGGAAAAAAAGGAAGAAATTAAGCAAAGGAAAGAGAGGAATTTGCGTTGAAAGCTTAACGAGAAATCGGGTTGAATTACTTCCTTTATTACTTCGCAGCACCCGACCTTATAAGGAGGTCGGGTGCTGCGCCGTGTTCGGGGATTCGCGAAGTGGAAAAATAGAAGAAGAGAGAAGTCAAAGTCCAGACACTTTATTCCATCGATTACAGTGATTATTCTTTAAATACATTTATATTTACAGTTGATTATTTGAGGTGTTCTTTTAATTTCGTTTTGAAATTACAGAAGCTGTTGATGTTTCTTATATTATCTGGTCGCATGTTCCATAACTGGGGTCCACGTATTTCCATTTGACGTTGCCGATCTATGTTTTAGTTGTAATAAAGAAACAGTTGTTTGTTCATAAGTTAGTTTTCCAATTTTTTAAAAGGTCTTTAAAATGCTTTGTGCTTTGTATAGGACTTGTACAATCACTTGTGTCGTGTTTTTTGTTAAGCAAAAAAAATTTATCAAACTTAGCATTTGAATTTGTTAAATTATCATTTAGGTCACTGAAGATGAAAAGCGGTTTCTTTTTAAAGACATTTCTCTAAAATCCTTTTCAAGGTATTCACAAAATTCCAAGGTAACATGGGTGTGCCTATAGACAGCTCCAGTAATGAAGGAATGTTGCCTTGTACGGTAACCCAGACATGCTGTTTGACTTCAGGGTATCCCGTACATATATACATACTCCTCCTCGCCCTGCGCCACGTCTGTAAACGTTAAAATTTGGAATATTGATGAAATTAGTAACCATGTCCTGGTGGAGCCATGTTTCACTTCTGCATGATATGTCTGTGTTTCTCTCAACTAGCATTTTAATTTCTCCAGTGTCCGAGGAGAGACATGGTTTGTAAGCTCTATTTTTATGACATGCGATCCAGTCACTGGTAACGCTGACGGCGCTGCCTCGTCAAACATTCTGATCGCGCTTGTACTTGTTTTTGTTTTGGAACAATTTTACGTTGTCGGGAAAAGCGTCCGAGTCTGTGAATGGTTCGGTTCGGTACTGACACCGGGAAGCTGGTGCAGTAGTCGTTTTTCATCCCTGTCCTGTGGGCTTTGACACGAAATGTTTTGAAACTTTAGATACGTGTTGTTCTACGTCCTCTCCGTGTGTGTCTGGGTGAGAACTGGTGATGTAAAGGTAGACTGTGTCGGGACGATCTGCTCCCTTTAATGGCTTTGGCGTTTGGTGTATTCTTTTTTCTCTGGTTCCTTGATTTGACTTTGGTGTATCCGTCATCATCGGCATCTTGTGCGGGCTTTTCTCGTTCTGCTTAGTTGTTTATGATGACTGGTGGTGCTGCCGGAGGAAGGGTGCAGTGGGTGGGCGGTGGCCCCTTGCACCTGCTGCTGAGCTGTTTCCTCCCAGTGGCGGTTGGGGTCCAGTTGTTTGCTTGTTATTCCTGTTGTTTCGTTTTTTTTCTTTCTTTCTTTCTAAAGCTCCGTTTAGGTGTTACTTGGTAGAAGCTTCAACCTTGGTCTTCTTTGGCATTTGGTTTTGGGTCTTACAGCGGGTGGGCTCTCAGTTGACTTGGGGGAGGCGGGGGGGGGGGTTGTAGGGGCGGGGGCCTGCTGGCTGGGAGGAGGGGTTGGGGGTGGAGGTAGGGGGCGTAGTGACTGGTGGAGCTGTGAAAGGAAAGGTTTCGTATGTGGTCTGATCAAGGTGGGGGATGGGAGGAAGGGGGGGGGGGATCGGCTCTTGTGTGACCTTTGCGTCCTCTGCTTGTTTTTGCTCCAGGATTTTATTGAGAGGCAATTGCTGTTGGGAGAACATTCCGATTAGCAAGTCGATTTTGTTCTCGACCAGATTTTGATCCGTGAAGGAGGGCCCATTACAGGTCTGTGTTTCTTCTGGAAAAGATGAACAAAAGTAGTAGAAAAACCCGATTTCTTCGGTGGTGACCAGTCTGTTGGAGGAGTTTCCGTTGTCGTTGCGAACAGTATGTTTTGATTATCGACACACAGCTCAATCATCGTGCGCG
>NC_091578.1:29615865-29630865 GCF_042767895.1 Penaeus vannamei | reverse complement strand
TCAAATTTTGTGTTTATTTTTCCATTAAGTATCAAAATCTCACATATGTATTACTAGGTTTCACTCATAAAGTCAATATTTCCATTAGATATCAAATCACGCATAATTATTACTAGGTTTCATTGATAAAGCTTGATGGAATGGCCGACCCCTGTCCGTTAAATATCAAAATCACACATAATCATTTCTAAATTGCATTCATAAAGGTTATATTTCCATTAGATATCAAATCACGCATGATTATTTCTAGGTTTCATTGATAAAGAAAGTTTGATGGAATGACCGACCCCTTTCCATTAGATACCAAAATCACACATAATCCTTTGTAGGTTTCATTCATAAAGGTTATATTTCCATTAGATATCAAATCACGCATGATTATTTCATTGATAAAGAAAGTCTGATGGAATGACCGCCCCTTTCCCTTGCAGCGCCAGGACGCCTCCTGGAGGGACAGCATCTGCATCTCCGTCGACTGCGAGGATGAGCCGTGAGTGGGATTAGCATTATCTTCTTCTCAGCGTTCTCCCATTTGTCTTTGGGGTCGCCGTTATGGGTGAGCCGCCTCCGCTGATTACGGCTCATTCCGTGTTGGTTTTGGCGTGGGTGTGTGCAGCCGGATGCCCTTCCGGACGCCATCCGTCTCCGTTTATCCGGGCTTGGGACCGGCTCCCTCAGAGGCTGGCTTGCTCCCTAGGTGGCATTTGCAGTTTTATGATCATTATCCTTTTAATTATTGATAAAGTTTGATTGAATGAGTGATTATGGAATTATGATTATTGAGTGAAGGATTATCCTTTGGAAGCGTTTTTCGGAAATGTTTTTTGGAATTGGCAAATGATGCAGATTTAAGGGTTTCATATGGATGTATCTGCGTGCGGCGAGGGGGATTTGGAAACTGACAAATAATAATAATGATTCAAGGTTTTGGTTTTGATGTATCTGAGCACCGTGAGAAGGATTTATCTTTGCAAGCGTTTGGCCAAAATGCTTAAGAATTGGGACAAAATACAGATTCAAGGCTCTTGTATGGACGTGTCTGAATGCGGTGAGTGGGATGCCCGTTGCAGGCCTCGTGACAGAATGTTTAGGATTGGCTTACATGACTGATTGAAGGTTTTTATATTGGTGTGTCTGAGTGCCGTGAGTGGAGGCGAATTTGACGTCGATTTTTTATTTGCTAGAATTAATTAAGATGGAAGAAAACTATGAAGCAAGTGAAAATGGAATGGAGTGAGAAAGGAGGATGGAAAGGGAGAGGGAGAGGGTGAAAAAGAAGGAGAAAGGGAGAGAGAAAAAATTATCCGAGTGGAAAATGAATATTCCTGATCTAATGTTTTGCCAATAGTATTCGTGAATGCTCTAATTAAATGCGCCATTAATTGCTTGCGTCAATTAACCGTGAGTTCAACAACAGAGGAAGAGTTTGGTAATTGGATAACGAGCAAGTATGATCACAGAATTATAATAAAAGAAGACACACGAAGCACAGCAGGGCGAGTATCTCACCTCCTCGCGTGCTGTTCCCAAGAAGGTCCATGAATAATGGACCTGATGAAGACGGACTTGCTTTCGAGCCGAAGGAACAAGACGCGAAAATAACAGTTTATCTTGCCTTTGGTTTTCGGTCATACGTTTTGTATATACGCGCTTATTACATGACAGGAAAGATAACTATATATATATATATATATATATATATATATATATATATATATATATATATATATATATATATATATGTGTGTGTGTGTGTGTGTGTGATTGTGTGTGTGTGTGTGTATTATTGGGAATTTGTTATTCTATCAAGTGTTTCCTAATGCTGACTTCTATTCGGATATTGAGTATATTTTATAACACACTTGTCAGCGGATATGGCTCATTCATTTGCAAGTTGCGAGAGCACAAGGGTCAGATGAGAAGCAATTTGTCGGAAATGTTGGCAGGCGCCGCCCTCGCTGTCAGAGGAGCATCAGCTGACTCACGAATACGGCGGCCTCTGCCTTGTCAACAGGGGGTCCCGTCCCGCGTGCCTCGGGAGGAAAACAAACATGCTGTAGTCAAGTGGCAACTGTATTTATATATATTTATGTGTGTCTCTCTCTCTATATATATATATATATATATATATATATATATATATATATATATATATATTTTATATATGTGTGTTTATGTATGTATGTATGTATATACATGCATATGTATATATGTGTGCGTGTATATGTATTTATATATATATATATATATATATATATATATATATATATATATATATATATATATGTGTGTGTGTGTGTGTGTGTGTGTACACACATATACATATATATATATATATATATACATATATATATATATATATTTATATATGTATATATGTATATATGTATATATATATATATGTATATGTATATATATATATATATATATATATATATATATATATATATATATATATATGTATATGTACATGTACACACACACACACACACATATATGAATACACACACACATATATGCATATATATATACATATATGTGTGTGTGTACACATATATATATTTATATATATAATATATATCATATATATATATATATATATATATATATATATATATGTGTGTGTGTGTGTGTGTGTGTGTGTGTGTGTGTGTGTGTGTGTGTGTGTGTGTGTGTGTGTGTGTATAAAAGTACCATATCCCCATCCCGCCCTTCGCAGCAAGGGAAGCAGCCGCCCTCCCCGCAGCCGCCCTCCCCGCAGGCGCCTGACTTTGGCAACAAGGGCGCGGCTGTTGCGGCAGTGCCAGCGAGGGCCACTTACCTGCCGCAGGTGGGCTCGGCGCCCCCTTCGCGGCCCACATGAGGGGTTAAGGTGATCGTCGCAGAGGCAGGGCTTCAGAATTCAGTGCTGTTGATTTTCAGGTCCTTTCATTCGGCAGTATCATTTTAAAATTATTATTATTCAGACTTTTATTATTGTTATTTTGATGATTTAGTTTTATCACTGTGATCGTTTTTTAACACTTGTTATTATTGTTTTGATTATTTGATTTTTTGTTGTTGTTGCCTGACATTATGGCTTCTTATTGTTGATTTTATTTGTGTTGGAGTTGCAGCTGAGTCGCGCGTCCCCTTTCCCCTTTCCCTCCGTGGCGGGGCTCCAACGCCCGCTGGTTGGCGTCCCCTGAAGCCTTCCTTTGTGTATTGGGTGATATATGGACTGTTTTTTTTTTTTACCATTTTATTAATAGCTCGAATTAATATCTGACGGAGGTACGTCTCGCCTCGCGGGCACGGGGCCAGCGCGCTCGGACGACGACTTACCGACCTTGAGACGCGAGCCATGCAGAGGACACGGGGGGGGGAGGGAGAGGGGAAGAGGGGGGAGACAGTGCTTACACGCCCCCGCTTGCTCGTGAGGGCGTGCGAGGAGCGGCGGGGGTGCCACGGCGCCGGGGGAGAGAGACCTAGGGCGCCGCTGAGCCGTGAACGGTAGCCATGCAGACGAATGCAGAAAAAGGTATGAATGAGAATGAATATCCTCGCAATACAAGGATGTATTTGGCCTATTTTCGAGTAGGTCTCCGTCGGAAATGAGTGCGTTTCTGACGAAGATCCGTTCGAAACCGGCCGCATACCTTCCTCGTACCGTCGCCGAGGTTACGTCAGCGGGCGAGGGACTCCGGGTGACATCGGCGCCGCGGGGTATTCTCAGACGTGCCAGGGCCGGGGAGGGGGGTAGGGGGCCAGGAGGGAGAGGGGCTGCGATCACGCTGCGGGAGACGGATGGGCACAGAGGGGCTGCGTGACTCTCTCTCTCTCTCTCTCTCTCTCTCTCTCTCTCTCTCTCTCTCTCTCTCTCTCTCTCTCTCTCTCGCTCTCTCTCTCTCTCTCTTTCCCTCTCTCTCCCTCCCCCTCCTTCCTCCCTCCCTCCCTCCCTTTTCCTCCCTCCCTCCCTCCCTCCCTCCTCCCTCCCTCCCTCTCTCCCTCCCTCTCTCCCTCCCTCCCTCCCTCCCTCTCCTCCATTTATCCGTCTTTGCCTCTCCCTCTATCTCTTCTCCTAAAGCGAACCCATTAGGAAGGAGGCGGAGTCTGCACCGAAAGGGCGTCGAGCCCCGCTTGTCCCGGCCGCGCCAGAGCCAGCCGTTGAGCCTCGGGGTCTGGGCGCCTCTCGGTCTCGGGGTTCGTCTCTCGGTCTCGGGGTCTGGGCGCCTCTCGGTCTCGGGGTTTGTCTCTCGGTCTCGGGGTCTGGGCGCCTCTCGGTCTCCGGGTTTGTCTCTCGGTCTCGGGGTCTGGGCGCCTCTCGGTCTCGGGGTTCGTCTCTCGGTCTCGGGGTCTGGGCGCCTCTCGGTCTCGGGGTTTGTCTCTCGGTCTCGGGGTCTGGGCGCCTCTCGGTCTCCGGGTTTGTCTCTCGGTCTCGGGGTCTGGGCGCCTCTCGGTCTCGGGGTTTGTCTCTCGGTCTCGAGGGTCTCGGCGCCTCTCGGTCTCCGGGGTTTGTCTCTCGGTCCTCGGGGTCTGGGCGCCTCTCGGTCTCGGGGTTTGTCTCTCGGTCTCGGGGTCTGGGCGCCTCTCGGTCTCGGGGTTTGTCTCTCGGTCTCGGGGTCTGGGCGCCTCTCGGTCTCGGGGTTTGTCTCTCGGTCTCGGGGTCTGGGCGCCTCTCGGTCTCGGGGTTTGTCTCTCGGTCTCGGGGTCTGGGCGCCTCTCGGTCTCGGGGTTTGTCTCTCGGTCTCGGGGTTTGTCTCTCGGTCTCGGGGTCTGGGCGCCTCTCGGTCTCGGGGTTCGTCTCTCGGTCTCGGGGTCTGGGCGCCTCTCGGTCTCGGGGTTTGTCTCTCGGTCTCGGGGTCTGGGCGCCTCTCGGTCTCCGGGTTTGTCTCTCGGTCTCGGGGTCTGGGCGCCTCTCGGTCTCGGGCTCGTTCAATCCTGGGGTTCCCGGGGTCTGGGCGCCTCTCTCTCGGTCTCGGGGGTTTGTCTCTCGGTCTCAGAGGTCCTGGGCGCCCTCTCGGTCTCGGGGTTTGTCTCTCGGTCTCGGGGTCTGGGCGCCTCCTCGGTCTCCAGGTTTGTCTCTCGGTCTCGGGGCCCCGGGGCGCCTCTCCGGTCTCAGGGTTTGTCTCTCGGTCTCGGGGGTCTGGGCGCCTTCCCCGGTCTCGGGGTTTGTCTCTCGGTCTCGGGGTCTTGGGCGCCTCTCCTCGGTCTCAGGGGGTTTGTGTCTCGGTCTCGGGGTCTGGAGGCGCCTCTCGGTCTCGGGGTTTGTCTCTCGGTCTCGGGGTCTGGGCGCCTCTCGGTCTCCGGGTTTGTCTCTCGGTCTCGGGGTCTGGGCGCCTCTCGGTCTCGGGGTTCGTCTCTCGGTCTCGGGGTCTGGGCGCCTCTCGGTCTCGGGGTTTGTCTCTCGGTCTCGGGGTCTGGGCGCCTCTCGGTCTCCGGGTTTGTCTCTCGGTCTCGGGGTTTGTCTCTCGGTCTCGGGGTCTGGGCGCCTCTCGGTCTCGGGGTTCGTCTCTCGGTCTCGGGGTCTGGGCGCCTCTCGGTCTCCGGGTTTGTCTCTCGGTCTCGGGGTCTGGGCGCCTCTCGGTCTCGGGGTTTGTCTCTCGGTCTCGGGGTCTGGGCGCCTCTCGGTCTCGGGGTTCGTCTCTCGGTCTCGGGGTCTGGGCGCCTCTCGGTCTCCGGGTTTGTCTCTTCTGGTGGGGGGAGGTCTTTAGGGAGAGAGAGAGGGGGGGAGGGAGAAGGAAGGAGAGGGAGGGAGGGAGAAGGAAGGAGAGGGAGGGAGGGAGAAGGAAGGAGAGGGAGGGAGGGAGAGGGAGGGGAGGAGGAGAGGGAGGGAGCGAGGGAGGGAAGAAGGAGGGAGAGGGAGAAGGAGGGAGAGGAAGGAGAAGGGGAGGGAGAGAGAGAAGGAGGGGAGAGAGAGAAGGAGAGGGAGGAGAGAAGGAGGGAGAGAGAGAAGGAGGGGAGGAAGAAGGAGGGGGAGAGAGAGAAAGGAGGGGGAGAGAGAGAAGGAGGGGGAGAGAGAGAAGGAGAGGAGAGAGAGAGAGAGGGAGGGGGGGGGGAGAAGGGGGAGGGAGAGAGGGAGGGAAAGACAAGGGAGAGGGAGAGGAGGGAAAGACAAGGGAGAAGGAGAGAGAGAGAGAGAGAGAGAGAGAGAGAGAGAGAGAGAGAGAGAGAGAGAGAGAGAGAGAGAGAGAGAGAGAGAGGGAGGAGGGAGGGAGGGAGAGAGAGAGAGAGAGAGAGAGAGAGAGAGAGAGAGAGAGAGAGAGAGAGAGAGACAGGGAGAGGGAGAGGGAGAGGGAGAGGGAGAGGAGAGAGAGAGAGAGAGAGAGAGAGAGAGAGAGAGAGAGAGAGAGAGAGAGAGAGAGAGAGAGAGAGAGAGAGAGAGAGAGAGGGAGGGAGAGGGAGAGAGAGAGAGAGAGAGAGAGAGAGAGAGAGAGAGAGGGAGAGGGAGAGGGAGAGGGAGAGGGAGAGAGAGAGAGAGAGAGAGAGAGAGAGAGAGAGAGAGAGAGAGAGAGAGAGATAATGACAAACTAAGCAAAGGAAAGCTACTTGTTGCTACAACGGAAGGGCGCTGCTGATGATTAAGAGGAGGAAAAACAAGAAAAATTAGAAGAAGAGGAGAGAGAAAGAGGATTATAAAGATGATGACATGAAGTAATAAAGGAGGGCGATGAAGTAAAAAAGGAAAGTAAAAAAGGAAGGAAAAGAGAGGCTGATAAGAGCGAGGGCTGGCGTTGCCTTGGCGTTCATGGCGCCAAGAGCGGCCCGAACGGAACTCCAGCATTCTGATCAATGATATAATCCATAATTTAATGGTATAATAGGGAAGATAATCCATTATTGAATACTATAATAAATAATTGGAACCATAATTAAAGTATATAGCAAATACTATAATCCATAGTTAAATAATGTGATGATAATCCCTGATTAACATAATCCATAAGGGATAATGACGGCAGCACAGCAGGGGCGTCGTGGAGGAAATGCGGTTTTGTCTTTGTGCCTTTTATCGCCAGCCTTTCCTATGCCGACAGCATTGACCTTTAGTCAGCATATATTTATTTAAGTAATTGAAAGTTGATAAATTAGATATTAGAAAAAAATAATAAAGTTAATGAATTAGATATAAAAAAAAGCTTTGAATGAATTAGATATAAAAAAAAAGCTTTCGCTCAGCCAACTAATTAACGAGGCGAGTTCACGAGCGCCTTGACGGGTCGCCAAATGGTTGAAGCGGTCATGCGGCCTCGGCGGGAATTGGTAAGGGGGAAGGGAGAGGGAAAAAGAGAGAGGAAGAGAAAGAGGGAGAGGGGAAAGAGAATGAGGAGGAGGGGAGAGAAAGAGGGCGAGGGGAGGGAAAGAGAAAGTGGGAGAGGGGAGGGGAGAGAAAGAGGGCAAGGGGAGGGAAAGAGAAAGTGGGAGAGGGGAGGGTAGAGAAAGGGAGAAGGGGGAGAAGGAGGAGAGAGAGAAAGAGAGAATGAATATCACGCTACCTGTCACCTGACAGGAAGCGACCACTCCCCCGCGCCCTTTCGCAAGGCAGTTGAATGCCTCCAATGGCGACTCTCGTCTTTTTCCCTCCCTCCCTCCCTTTTGTTTTGATTATGGAAACGTCCCTCCTCCTCCTCGCCGCGAATCCTTGGACCCGGTCTTCGCGAAGGCACTCCTCCTCCTCCTCCCGAGCATAAGAAACGAGTCTCATCGTCCACGCAACGAGATGGTCCTGTTGCGTCACTCCCCTTGGCGGCGTGGAGGCCGCTCGCGTGGTTCCTCCCAGCGTCATCCGGGGGCGTTCCTCCCCCTGTAGACTTGGTCTCGGGGTGGTTAAAATTCATTAAATTCTTCTCTCCCTTTCATCCTATTCCCTTCCCCTCCCTCTCATCCTACCCCCTTCCTCCCCCCTACCCACTCCCTCCCTTCCCCCCTACCTCTTCCCACTCTCCCACCCTATCCCCCTTGACTGCTTAATTTTCCTCCTGCAAAACGGACTCTTCGAGATGTTTTTGCGCGACGGAGGCGAGCCCTGACCTAGCGTAAGGAGGCGCGGTTTCAAGGTCGCCTAAAAGCGGCGGGCGTCGGGAGGACCGCACGTGGGCTCGCCTTGGCACCCGCGCCCGCCCGCCCGCCCGCCCGCCCTGCCTGCGCCTCGTTTCGCGACGGTGCTGCCTCGGGCGGGGCGGGGGCGGGGGGCCGGGGTGATGGGGGATTGCGGGGGCCGGGGTGGGGGTGGGGATTGCGGGGGCGGGGGCCGGGGGGGGGGATTTATTGGGTATGTTTATTTGTGTTTTGGTCGTGATGGAAGAGGCGTGGGAAGGGTGGCTTCTTTGAGGGCGGCGCCGGACTCACGAGGGCAGCCGGGGTTTTCGATTTTGTCTGTATAGCGTAAAAATGGAACCTATCATCATTGTTGTTGTGGTTATTGTTATTAGTTTATTGTTGTTGTTCCTTTATTACTAATATTATTATTATTATTATCATCATTATCATCATCACCAATTATTATCTTCATTATCGTTTTCATCTTCCTCTTCATCATCCTTATCATTATCATCATTCCTATTATTATCTTTATCATTATCGTCATCATCGTGGTTGCCAGTCGTCGTTATTATTATTTCAACCTTTACCCGCAAACCTACTTCCCGGCTGCCAGCCCGGAATCGCAGGACTTTGCTTGTTTTTGCACCTTTGCAGCTCGCGGATTTTGGCACAGACGGCCGGGCTCCGAGGGATGCACGCGCATTGTCTCCACGCCGACCGGGGCACGTGGCGGCGGGGGGCGGCGGGGGACGGCGCGGGGCGGCGGGGGACGGCGGGGGACGGGCCGCCCTGCCCTGCCTTTCGCTCGGCTGGCTTTTCTCTCTTTCGTTATCCCTCTTTCTCTTTCTTTTCTGTTTTCTGTTTTTTTACTCTCTCTCTCTCTCTCTCTCTCTCTCTCTCTCTCTCTCTCTCTCTCTCTCTCTCTCTCTCTCTCTCTCTCTCTCTCTCTCTCTCTCTCCCCCCCTCTCTCTTTCTTTCTTTCTTTCTTTCTTTCACTCCCTCCCACTTCACCTATTTGTCTATCTAAAAATATAAATATATATATATATATATATATTTATATTTATGTGCATATGTGTGTGTGTGTGTGTGTGTGTGCGTATGTACGTATGTATCTATATATGTATATGTATATATATATGATATATATACTTATATGTATATGTATTGCATATATATTTAAGTAATTTAATATATATGCATATATATGTGCATATATATATATATATATATATATATATATATATATATATATATATATATATATATTGTGTGTGTGTGTGTGTGTGTGTGTATGTATACACATATATGTGTATATATATATATATATTATATATATATATATGTATATATATATATATATGTATATACAAATGCACACACATATTTATATATATATAGACGTTTCCCCCTATTTTACCCATATGCAATGCGATAGACGTGAGAGCGAGGTAGAGAGAGGAGCGGGGGGAGGGGGCGGTCGCCGTGGCCTCGGTCCTTGTGTGTCACGGCCGCGGCGGCGACCTTGGCCCCGGAAGGTCGCCGTCGACCGACTTCCCTCAGTTCAGGAATTCAGCAGTTCCGGAATGGAATTTGCTTTTCCTAAAGGGACAGCCACTTAAATATGTTTTAAGTTGCTATTTTGTGTTGTTATTATTATTGTTGTTTTGTTGTGTATTTTAATGTTATTATTATTTACTTTTTATTTTTAGTTCTTATTATCATTATTTATTTATTTTTAGTTCTTATTATCATTATTATTATTATTATTTTTTGCAGATTCATATTCCTCCCCTTCTCCTGTTGACGTGTTTGTCATGCCTCGTGTATTTCATGCGATCGCTTCGTCCCTCTTTCGCGTGTCCCTCTTTCGCGTGTCCCTCATTCGCGTGTCCCTCATTCGCGTGTCCCTCGTGCTACAACTTTCCCTTAATTCCCCTCTGCTGTTCCGCCATCTTGGATCGTCGGCCGGTTATTTCTGGTTTCTCGCTTTCGCCGGTCGTTGTTTGTTTCCTTCTTGGTTTCGCTTGTTCCACTTTCTTTCGTTTGGTTGCGCTTTTTTTCTCTCTTTCTTGGTTTCTGTGTATTTCTTTATTCTGTCTTCCTCCTCTTCTCTTGGTTTATGTGTCTTTCTTTATTCGGTCTTCCTCCTCTTCTCTTGGTTTCTGTGCCTCTCTTTATTCTGTCGTCCTCCTCTTCTCTTCTTTCTTTCTTTTTGTTTTCTGTCTTTCTTTTTTCTAACTTCCTCCTCTTCCCTTCTTTCTTTCTTTATTCTGTATTTCTCCTCTTCCCTTCTTTCTTTCTTTTTTGTTTTCTGTCTTTCTTGTTTTCTGTCTTCCCTCTATTCCCTTCTTTCTTTCTTGCTTTCTATCTTTCCTTATTCCGTCTTCCTCCTCTTCCCATCTTTCTTCTTTGCTTCCTTCCTCTTCTATCATTTTTTCTCCTTTTTTCCCCCTTTATTCTTTCTCTCGTTTCGTCCTTTATGTTTCGCTCTGCCTCCCTCTTTCTCCTCCTCCTTCCTGACGAAGCCGTAGGAGCGAAGGACGTCGAGGGACCCTGGAGGAGGCAGAGGGCGCGAGGGCGGGCGTGAGGCGGGCACCAAGCAGGTCAGGGGGCTTTAGGAAGGGCGTGAGGAGGGTGCCGAGCGTGAGGAAGGGGCTTGCGGTGGGCATGAGGAGGGCATCAAGCAGGGCAGGGGGCTTTAGGAAGGGCGTGAGGAGGGTAGTGAAATAGGGGAGGGTATAAGTGAAGGGTATAAGGGTCGACGTGAGGAGGGTGAGGAGGGGAGGGAAGGGGTAATGAGGCGGAGGAAGGGCATGAGAAGGAGGGGGGGGGGAGGCGAGCGGGGCACGGGCAGGGCACGGGTAGAATGCGAGGAGGGCATCGGGGGCACGAGGAAGAGCCAGGCAAGGGCGGTAGGGCATCCGGGAAGCGCAGGACACGTGGGAGCGACGAGGAGGCCAACGACGGCGAGGAAGAATAAAGGAAAAGAAAGAAAGGAAGAGGAGGACATGGCAAGTGAGTGAAAAAGGAAACAAAGACAGAAAGGAGGAAAGAAAGGCGAAGGATATTTAAAAGGTCGCTAAAAGCATCCGGAAGAGAGCGGAGGCAGCCGGAGGCGCGGAAGGGAAGGCGGTCAGCGGGGGGATGGGAGAGAGAGAGAGAGAGAAAAGAGAAAGAGAAGAGAGAGAGGCAGAAAAGAGAAGAGAAAGAGAAGAGAGAGAGACAGAAAAGAGAGAGAGAGAGAGAAAGAGAAGAGAGAGAGGCAGAAAAGAGAAGAGAAAGAGAAGAGAGAGAGACAGAAAAGAGAAGAGAGAGAGACAGAAAAGAGAGAGAGAGAGAGAAGAGAGAGAGAGAGAGAAAAGAGAAAGAGAAAGAGAAGAGAGAGAGGCAGAAAAGAGAAGAGAGAGAGAGAGAGACACGGAGCGTGGAGTTTCTGTGTGAGTTTGCTCCTGCCGACGAGGGGAGGAGGAGGAGAAGAAGAAGAAGTAGAAGAAGGACGGGGCCCTCGTGCCATTCGCCTGTCCTGGCTTCCCTCCCCTTCCCGAGGGCTGCTCTGCGTTGCCCTTTCGTGATCCTCCTTAAGCAGCGATTCTGGCTTGATGGATTTTGACTTTGTTCCGTTGAAGCCGATGCCGCGGTTTTGGGCGGTTTAGTCGTCGGTAGATTTACGTTTTTTGGTTTGCTTGCGACGCCCCGGGCCTTCGTTGCGGGCGTCTGGGTTGCGTGCGTCGCTGGTTCACTCTCCGCCTCAAGCAGGATTCCTGATTTGATCGAGTTTTACTTTGTTGGAGTTAGTGCTATGGATGAGTTTGTTTATTGATGCTTCTGTCTTCGTTTTCCCTTCTCTGTCTCACTCTGTCTGTCTGTCTCTCTCTCTCTCTCTCTCTCTCTCTCTCTCTCTCTCTCTCTCTCTCTCTCTCTCTCTCTCTCTCTCTCTCTCTCTCTCTTCTTTCTCTCTTTCTCTCTTTCTCTCTCTCTCTCTCTCTCTCTCTCTCTCTCTCTCTCTCTCTCTCTCTCTCTCTCTCTCTCTCTCTCTCTCTCTCCCTCTCTCTCTCTCTCTCTCTCTCTCTCTCTCTCTCTCTCTCTTTCTCTCTTTCTCTCTCTCTCTTCTCTCTCTTTCTCTCACTCTCTCTCCTCTCTCTCTCTCTCTCTCTCTCTCTCTCTCTCTCTCTCTCTCTCTCTCTCTCTCTCTCTCTCTCTCTCTCTCTCTCTCTCTCTCTCTCTCTCTCTCTCTCTCTCTCTCTCTCTCTCTCTCTCTCTCTCTCTCTCTCTCTCTCTCTCTCTCTCTCTCTCTCTCTCTCTCTCTCTCTCTCTCTCTCTCTTTCTCCTGTAGTATGATGTGTGTGGTGCAGGATTGTCATGCGAATAACAAACTTAAAATGACTGCCATGTCTGTATTCCCCGTCGAGTTCATTCTAACGAGCTGAATTAATGTTCGAGTTGGGACACAGGACCCACGGACGGGCTCTGAATACACATACGCCGCACACATGAATATATAGACGCGGAAGCACAAGCCCTCACTCGCCAACAGGTACAGGGGAAAGACGGTCCACGCTAACACGGGTGCACACTCACGCACGCACGCACGCACACGCTCACCACATGTACAGGCACACACACACGTTCTCTGTCTCCCTCTCTCTCAATCTATCTATCTATCTACCTCTCCCATCTCTCTCTATATATATCTATCTATCTCTCTCTCTCTCACTCTCTCACTCACTCTCTCTCTGTCTGTCTCTCTCTCTCTCTCTCTCTCTCTCTCTCTCTCTCTCTCTCTCTCTCTCTCTCTCTCTCTCTCTCTCTCTCTCTCTCTCTCTCTCTCTCTCTCTCTCTCTCCCTCTCTCTCTCTCTCTCTCTCTCTCTCTCTCTCTCCCTCCCTTCCTCTCTTCTTCATCCTCTCCCTCTTCCCCCTCCCCCTCGTCTCCCAACCACGCCCTGGCGAAACCAACAACAAAACCAAAAGGCAAATAACAAAAGAGCATCAAGCGACGGCCATGAAATCCCACCTTCAGAGTCGCTTCTCGCCGGACCGTCCCTCTCGTGTTGCAAATTGATGACTGCGCGCTTGCAATGGCCATCTCGTCGCTTTCATTTTTTTCCCGCAATCCCATTTTTCGCGCTGCCTATTGACTCTCCTTTTGGGTTGGCGGACGTGCTTAAGTGGCGGTAATGTTTAGGCGGGAAAAAGGCGTTCAGGTCGGAGAGGAAGGTCGAGTGTATTTGTGGGGCTGAGGGAGGGCGGGTCTTTTTGGATTTGTCGTTTGACCTCAAACTTTTGTGTATTTGATGTGTAATCGAGCGATATGTGTGAATTAGAAGGAGAAGTGAAACCAATGACAGGCAAGAGGGAGAGTGTTATAGATGATGTAAAGATGAAATAAGGAGAAGTGAGACAAATAATAGGCGGAAGGGAATAAAATAGATGATTTAAAGATGAAATAAGGAGAAGTGAGACAAATAATAGGCTAAAGGGAATGTCATAGACGATTTAAAGATGGAATGAGCACTTTAACTCGAGTGTTCAGTCGTGCTGGGTCTGGATCTCACTCGTTTGGCGCGACATCGAATGTTAGCTAAACAGGGGAGCTGAAACAAACGGGAAAACGTAATAAATAATTAGAATACGAGACGCCCCGTCAGAGAGAACGCAGTGTGGCGTCATCAGAATGCAGAGGCGGTCGCGGCAGTCCCTAATGCGGCCGTACTGCGAGAACAGCGGCAGTGGAGGTCGTGCGGAGGGAGGGAGGGAGGGAGGGGGAGGGAGAGGGGCGCTGACAGGGACGCTGCGGGGAGGGGGAGGGGGACGGGTGTTGGTGGTGGAGGAAGTGGAGGAAGAGGAGGAGGAAGGAGAGGAGGAGGAGGAGGAAGGGGAGGAAGAGGAAGGGGAGGGGGAAAAGACGGAGGAGAGATGGGTAGAGGTGAGGAGGAGAAGGAAGAGAGAGAGTAAAAAGTTCACAATGAGGAAGAGAGAGAGAGAGAGAGAGAGAGAGAGAGAGAGAGACAGAGGAAGGTGAGGGATAGAAGCTCCATAGCTTATTTGTTGACATTTAAGGCTTATAAAAGGCACAAAAAGCGTTACTGATTCACTAATAGGGGACAGAATGTTCGCGCCTCTGGGTTTGCTTTTTCACTTTCTTCCTCTTTATATAAACGTAATAATGATAATCTGAAATGTGTCTATGAGAAAGGGGCGTAATCGCACCATCTATGGGAATCGGGAACGAAGCCCGCCATAAACAGGAATGGGAACGAGGCTTTTGGCGGGAACAGGAAGCGCGGCGGGTCACGTGATCAGGGGTTTCTACGATGGGGAGAGCACCTAATATTTTTTATATATGTTTTTAAACAAATTATTTTCAGTCTTGCAGTTGTTTTTCCAGCGAGATTTGTAGTTTCTAATAACTTATTCATTGTAAATGTAGTATTATGTACGTAAAGGTAGAGTAGCTTTCGAAGTATTTGAAAACCCATTCCAATCGCTATTTTTGAACGCTATGGAGATGTATTGCGTTCATTTAAAAAGGCGTCGGCCGTCAGAAAAATATTTTTTTTCTATTATAAACCATTATAAGATACTAACTAGATAATCATCTGCAATAATTTTATGAAATAGATAGATGCACCGAGATTTTTTTTTATCTCTAAAAGCTGCAATAATCAAGTGCGTAAATATGTAAAAGAACTCATTTCGTAGAAGGGAAAGTACAGTAGGTTATCATGCGTGTTAAAATGTGGATTAGCTTCCTAAACAGATTTTCTGCCTCTATATATTTCATTTATATATTTATCATCATCAGATTATTGTAATAATAATAATAATATTATTATTGCTGTTGTTGCTGTTTTCCTAAAGAAGGAGAGAGAAAAATACAAGACTCTTTGCCGTTTGTCTCGAGCCGAGGTCCCTGGGAGCGGCCTGGTCGTCGAGCCAGGCGGCGCCCGTCAACAAACGCCCACACGACACTCTAG
>NC_091578.1:29603365-29610865 GCF_042767895.1 Penaeus vannamei | reverse complement strand
ATGTGTAAGCTTTCTCCATGAAGGTATTTGCAGGAGACTGTGCGTGGCTCTTGCTGTTGAAAGTGAAAGTAGCGACAGGGGAACGTCAAATAGTCTGGACGAGCAGTAAGATGCTTAATGGTTCAAAGAATTGTTGATTCCCTGGCTCTGCTTCTTCATTTTCGAGCAGGGAAGCGCTTGCGAAAGGCTTGGGCGTCTTTGAGCGACTGCGATAGAACATGGAAATGTATTGCATCGCGATGAGGCGGGGGAGAGAGAGGAGGAGACGGTGAGGCAGATAGATGGATGGATAGACAGACAGACGGAAAGATAGACAGACAGAGAGGGAGAAAGAAGAAGGGACAAGGGCAGGGGAAGAGGGAGGGAGTGAAAAGGAAAGAAAGAAATATAGTAGAAAGATTGAGACAGATAGAGAGGGAGAGGGAGCAAGGGAGAAAGAGGAAGGGAGTGAAAAAGAAAGAAAAGGAAGGAGAGAAAGAAATAAAGCAGAAAGAAAAAAAAGGAGAGGGGTAGGGAAAAGAGAGAGAGGAATTCCGTGAAAAGGAAGAGTGGCATCGCGGCGGCGGGAGTTGATCCCGTTTGCATGGGGAATGCGCGGGGAATGGCGGCCTGCATTCCGCTTGCATGTTGCTCTTGCTCTTCCTTCCCCATTCCCTTTCTCTTATCCACGTTCTTTCTCCTCCCTCCCTTTTTTCGGTTTTATTTCTGTTTGCGTTTCTCATTCTCTTTCTCTTTTTTCGAATCGTTTGTAATGGTTCATCTATTTACAGAACTAATCTGACCAGAGTGCCTCTGTTAGTTATCCTGTGCACTCTTTATCAGTTCCCTTTTGCTTCCCATGACCCATCTTTATCGTTTTTGTCGACATCGCCACCTCCCAGCTGCACCTTGCTATCAGTTTTATCTCATTATCTTTTATTTATATTTCAGTATCCGACCATTTTATTAATACATGTCTTATTTTTTATGGTTTCTCTGACTGTTTGGATTTTCCGCATTGCTCTCTTTATTTTCGTTAACAACTTCCACAATAGAACAGCTGTCGGTTGTTGTTTATGATTTCCTTTTATCTGATTGCTTGGGATTTCTGATCGCCCTCGGTCTTGTTTGTGTCATGATTTTATTGTTTATTTATTGTATTTTATTAACCATTAGTCAAGCTTGCATGGATGGCGAGTTTAGGCCTCGTTCTGCGTGGTTATCAATTGCCATAGTTAAATGTTGTTGTTATTTTTCAACAACAACAACAAGCAGCATTTCACGTGTCGAACGAAGCTTATCTGCATAACTGGCTGAAGCAACGAAGATCAGATAAGCATTTGTGTTGTGTTTTGGCGTAATTATGCAGAGATCAGATTAAGGATTTGGCACAATTATGATTCTGAATTTTGAATTTTGAATTTCACCTTTAAGGATCTACATCATTAATGTCACTTAATCAATTTAATCCACTGAGCATCAGGTTCGCGTTCATCGCAGCAACGACTAATTATACGTATTAGTATTAGGGAAATAACCCGATCCACTTTAATCTCCGGAAATAATGACAAGGATAAGTTCGGTTGATATGTATGTTTTTTTTTATTCATTTATTTATTTGTGCGTTTATGTTGATGTTATTTGCTATGTCCTTATTTGCTGAGAGCAAAAGTGATACCGAATTTGACCTTGTATGACTTGGTTTAATTGGACAGTGAAGCACCTCGGCTCAAGGTGCTCTCGCTCGCTCGCTCTCTCTCCTCCTCCCTACCCCTTCTCTCTCCCTCCCCCTCCTCCTCCTCCTCCTCCTCTCTACCCCTTCTCTCTCCCTCCCCCTTTCTCTCCTTTCTCTCTCTCTCTCTCTCTCTCTCTCTCTCTCTCTCTCTCTCCTCTCTCTCTCTCTCTCTCTCTCTCCCTCTCTCTCCCTCTCCCTCTCCCTCTCCCTCTCCCTCTCCCTCTCCCTCTCTCCTCTCCCTCCCTCCCTCTCCCTCCCTCTCTCTTCTCTCCCCTCCTCCCTCTCTCTTCTCCCCCTCCTCCCTCTCCTCCTCCTCCTCCCTCTCCCCCCTCCCTCTCCTCTCCCCCCTCCCTCTCCTCTCCCCCTATCCCTCCTTTCCCAGATCCCCATCCGCCCCCCCCCCCCCGGGCAGATCCTTAAGTGACAGACGGAAACTTTTCATCTGGAGTTGTGATTGACAGCTCGCGGAGGCTCATCAGCCGCTCGCTTTTCTTACTTCTCTTCTCGAATATTCACCGTTTTTTATTATTTCTTCTCGTTCCTACTAGCAGTTATTGGTGTTTTTTTTTCTCAATTATTTTAAGTTTTCTTCATTTCCTATATTTGCTTCCTATTTTTTTTTCTTCTTCCCCCCTTTGTATTAAGTAGTCGTTGTCACATATGTTGAAAAAAGAAATATATATATGTACACACACACACACACACACACACACACACACACACACACACACACACACACACACACACACACACACACACATATATATATATATATATATATATATATATATATATATATATATATATATATATATACTTATGTATGTGTGTGTATGTATAAAGTGTGTGTCTGTTATTCCGGTCATGGTACTGATGGAGATAGAATTGACGTATATAGTATAATATTTCCTCTAACCAGCTGTTGTACGAAAATAGATCAATAGATAACTAACTTAGGAAAAAAACATGTAAAGCTTGCTAATCCCGTCATGGTGCTGATGGAGTTAAAATGGACGTATCTAGTATCATATTTCCCTTAGCCATCTGCTGTTCGAAAATAGGTAAATAGATAATTCAGTTGGGAAAATTGAGAAATGAAATTAATGCTTTTAATTCCGGATATGGTGCTGATGGACTGAAAGTGGACGTATCTGGTATCATATTTCCCTTAGCCATCTGCTGTTCGAAAATAGGTAAATAGATAATTCAATTGGGAAAATTGAGAAATTAGATTTATGCTTTTAATTCCGGATATGGTG
Source organism: Penaeus vannamei (assembly GCF_042767895.1). NCBI lineage: Eukaryota > Metazoa > Arthropoda > Malacostraca > Decapoda > Penaeidae > Penaeus > Penaeus vannamei. The sequence continues at coordinate 29,607,892 of NC_091578.1, read as the reverse complement.
GTGATGGAGTTAAAATGGACGTATCTGGTATCATATTTCCCATAGCCATCTGCCGTTCGAAAATAGGTAAAAAGATAATTCAGTTGGGAAAATTGGGAAATGAAATTTAGGCTTTTAATTCCGGATATGGTGGTGATGGCCTCAAAGTGGACGTTGGTCGCACAGCACGAGTAGAGGTCGGGGCGAGGCGGGTGGCCCTTGTTATGCCGACCCACGTGTTATCAGGGCTTTCATAGCGTGGTGTTGATGCGGACTGCCAGTTCAGAGTATCGCCTGCAATGGTGAGGTCGGTTGATCTTCTCTCTCTACATTCTCTCTACGTTTATCTATTTATCTATCGATCTGTCTGACGTTTCTATTTGTATGCTTATATCTCTTTCTTTATCAATCTCTCTTTCTCTCTCTATATATATATATATGTATGTGTATATATATATATATATATATATATATATATATATATATATATATATATATATAAGGTATATGGCCTCTGTATGTATATACGAGGATGTATAAGAGAGAGAGAAAGAAAGTGAGAGAGAGAGAGAGAGAAAGGGAGGTGGCCTCGCTGCGTGCGCCCTGTCATCTCCTTCCGCTCGAGAGTTAGCTAGACTAATTGCTTCATTTCGCTTCCAGTCCCACTTGGGGTGTTGTTCAGGGGGAAAACAGGGGGTGTGGGGGCGAGACATGGGGAGGGAGGGAGGAAAGAGAGGGAATATGGGCGAGGCAATGGAACGGAGAGAGAGAGAGAAGGAGAGAAGGAGAGAGGAGAGGGAAGGAAGTGACGCAGGAGAGGAGTAAGGAGCGAGATGGAGGGAGAGTGGAAAAAAGAAGGAAAATGAAAGAGATACGGATAGGGAGGGAGAGAATGGGCGAAGGAAGGAAATAAAGGAAGGAGAGGGAGGGAATATGGAAAGAAGGAAGGGAGAAAGAGAGGGAAGAAGGGAGGAAAGGAAGGAGGGAGAGGGAAAAGAGGGGATATGGAGAGGTTTAAGGTAAGATTGGAGATGAAAGTCATGATGAAGAGAAGGGAAGAAAGAAAGAAGAGAGGGAGGAAAGAGAGGAATGCGAAGGAGAGAGAGACAAGAAAGGAGAGAGGAAGCGAATAAATCAGGAGAGGAAGGAAGAGAGATGAAAGAAAGGAGAGAGAGATTCCCTCCGCCATCGGGACCCCAAGATCTCCCCCCCCCCCCCGCATGTCCCGCGCATGACGCCGCATAGTCTGGCCCGTCTCACCGGCTGCCTTGAAGGCCTCCTCGCTGCCTCCCCCCCCTCCCCCCTCCCCCCCCGGAGGCCGAGCCCAGCCATTGTCTTGCGTGTTCTTGGATCGCCTTGGACGGGCTCGAGGTGCCTTGAATCTGCCTTGCGTCGCCTCGAGGTGGACCTTGGAATGTTGGCCTGAAATTGGCTCGAGTTGTATCGAGTTGCTCGGACTCGCCTGAGGTTTATTTGAATTTCGTTGAGTTGCCTTTTAGTTAGCCAGCCTGAATTGGCTTGAGCTATCTTGCATTGCACGTGGATTGGCTTCCGTTGCCCTGAATTACCTCGAATCTTTCCAAGTACGCTCTCCTCCCCCTCCCCCCTTCCCCCCTCCCATGAGCGGCTACTCCCTCCCCCGAGCGGCTACTCCCTCCCCCGAGCGGCTACTCCCTCCCCCGAGCGGCTACTCCCTCCCCCGAGCGGCTACTCCCTCCCCCGAGCGGCTACTCCGCCAAGAAACTCAAAAGGCAAATCCTCTTCTGCCTCCGAGGCGAAGGAGGAGCGCCTGGGGGAAGCGCCGCGATCGGTTCGGTCAGTGGAACCTGGCTGAATGAAATCGGAATTATCGGCACCAGCCTGCCTGTTGTACAGTCAGCATCATCGTCAGCCTTTCGTCGCTGCGGCAATAAAAGTGTGGTTATCGAGGAAGGATTGATGGGTCAAATTATGAGGGATTATGCAGTTTTGAATTTATTGCGAGAAACTGCTATGCATCTCAGTGGCTTTGAACCCATCGCCTTTCGCAAATCTCTTCCAGACGGAAAGTGAGATCGGTTTGGTACTTTAGCGCGGTTGCACAGCCTGACCTAATTTCTGGCGCTATAATGCATTGCCGAGTGTACTTCATGCGGCGTTTGCCCTTGACTTTGATAGCGCGGTTTCATTCAGCCGAGAAGGCATTCGAACACACACATACACACAAACACACATATATATATATGTATATATGTGTATATATATATATATATATATATATATATATATATATATATATATATATACACACACACACACACACACACACACACACACACACACACATATATGCTGAATGTGAGATCATGCAAACGACCGCGATTGTTGTTCGATCCTTATGGGCGATTTGCAGAGTACGGTCTGGTATAATGGCAAGCCTCAGGCAGTAGACAGCATCGTAAAACAGCATAACTGGATTTCGAGTACGTATATGTATGTGTGTTAGGAGAGATGGAAGGGGAGGGAGTGAGAAAGGTTAGGAGGGAGGGAAGGGGAGTGCGTGAGAAAGGTTATGAGGGAGGGAAGGGGGAGAGTGAGGGAGGACGGAAGGAGAGGGAGGTGAGGAAGGAGTGCATTTGTTGACGTCACAACGACGTCACGCTTCACCTGTTCGAATCCCTTCTCGGCCGAAGGAAACCGCGCTATCAAAGTCGAGAGTAAACGTCGCATTTAAGTACACTTGGTAATCCACTGTAGTCCAGCCTGGGACTAAAGTCCTCGGAAAGGATTTGCGTGTTTTGTTTATTGCCCAGAGATGGCGCTGCAATCGCTGTGTAGTTATCACATATCTATAGACCTCGTTGATTCAGACACCCGCTTGAAGCAATGTAATGAATCCCTACAACCCACTCTGGCCTCCCTTCCTCCTCCATTCAGGAATCCGCCCTTTTACTACACACCGATTGCAGCGCCATCTATGGGCAATAAACAGAACACGCGAAATCTTTCCGAGGGTCCCAGATTGTACCAGAAAACAGGGCAGGGTGTGAAACAGACCGTGCTGAGGTGCCAAGCCGATCTGACTTTCCGTTTGGAAGTATAGTGTGGTGTGTGTAGCAAAGTAAAGTCCTTTTCCGTCTTAAGTACACTGGATATGGTAATATTGATAATTATCTTATATCCCGGAAGGTTCCGTTTATATGGAAATTTCACGGTAAGAATTTTCATCATTTTGAATCGAAGGTAAAATAATGTCAACATTCTTGATATATATATATATATATATATATATATATATATATATATATATATATATATATATATATATATATATTCTCTCTCTCTCTCTCTTTCTTTTTTGCACGAAGCGAGACACGTGCCTTTGACAGCTTTAATGAAATTTTCTTTGGGTGTTTATCTGTCCTCGTGGAATAGCATTTTTTTTTTTTGTGCAACCCTCTTCCTGCGGTCAAGTGTACTGTGCAGTATGGTGGCTGGACGTTCCACAGCGATTATAGTAATGCGAATAACTGGGGAAAACTATTTCATTTGACAATAGGTAAATATATCTTCAGAAAATATCTGGTTGTCATTCGTATCTTTCCTGCGTTTTTGTGCAATTGGACCCTGGCGGTGTTTGGTTGACTTGTTTTTGACGAGTATTAATTTGACGAGACTTATTCTGTCATTCCTTCTCCCCTTCTCCCCTTCTCTATCTCTATCTCTATCTCTGTCTCTGTCTCTGTCTCTGTCTCTCTCTCTCTCTCTCTCTCTCTCTCTCTCTCTCTCTCTCTCTCTCTCTCTCTCTCTCTCTCTCTCTCTCTCACTCTTCCTTTCTCTGCCCCCCCCCCCTCTCTCTCTCTCTCTCTCTGTCTCTCTCTCTCTCTCTCTCTCTCTCTCTCTCTCTCTCTCTCTCTCTCTCTCTCTCTCTCTCTCTCTTTCCCTCTCCCTTTCTCGCCCCCTGCCCCCCCCCCTCTCTCTCTCTCCAATATATCCATCTGATTACCTATCTATCCATCTTGCGCTTTCTCTCTCTCCCTTTTTGTCTTTTGTGCGGCGTTTGTTCCACTCCGCTTTCTTTAATTGACGTTCATCCGAGCTTACTATTGTATTTGTTCCGGCAATGTCCTCGCACTTTGGATTGTTTTAGGGAAATGTTATTTTTTTTTTTTATAATTTCACAATTAACGAATCCGTTATGTGCGCAGAACGAATAGATATATGAAGTCATTTAGATACGAAGTTATGCGTTTGATCCCGTAACGAGTGATTCGATATAAGGAATAGATGAAGTGGGTCAATCCTCGCTCTCCCTTTAAATCGCCTGAAATCCTGGCTGCTCTCCGCTCCTGCTTTTCCTGTTGACGTGTCTTGGTGTTTGGAGGTCGTCTGGTGTATCAGTTTTTTTTTCTTTGTTTTCTTCTCTGTCCTTGTTTATCTTTCTTTTATTCTCACTTTTTTGTTTTTTTATTACTGTTTTCTTCTCTGGCCTCATCCCTCTCCCTTTTTTGCTTTATTTTTCCCGTTTTCTTGTGTACTTGGTTATCTTCCCTTTTTCTCACTCTTTTG
>NC_091578.1:29555865-29583365 GCF_042767895.1 Penaeus vannamei | reverse complement strand
GTTCAAGAAGTATGCACTAGCCTTGTGCCTGTGGAAGGGGTCTTTTATGGCACACACACTGCTTTTTCCCAGTTTATAATTGCATGGACTCTGTGTAGGGTGACACACATCATAGATGAGACTTTAAAGTTGACAAAGTGAAACAGTATTCATAGTAGGCAATTTTCTTAACAGTTATAAATATGCAGAGAGGCAAAAGTACATATAGCATGTGGCTACGAATTTGAATACAGCCACAAGTAATCATATAATTTTAGAGACTATTTGGTTTTGATTTTGTGTATACAGATGAGGTCTCTCAGAAGGAGAATGCACTTTCTCTGGGTAGATGAGTGGCTTCCTAACCTCGTAAAAGCTGATTTCTCTTCTTCTTCACTGCAATGCTTGACTAACTTTTATCTGTAATCTGCCATGGTATTGCTTTTTGTTGATTTTTTTTTGTAATAAGTTGAAATACAGAGAAGAAATAACATAACTTTAAAGCCAGTATGAATGCCTTGCTTAGAGCAAAGCTGTCATTCCAAAAATGAAGGAAATAGCATGAAATGAAAATGTAAGCAGATGTCTTTGTCTAATAATCATGTCACTCACACGAAGATGAGTTTGCATTTTATTAACAACAGTGGCTGTGCATTCATGTAGTTGTTTACATATTCATTGCATGATTCCATTCTCTTTCAAATTTCACAACTTACCTCTTTTGTCTGCTTTATTTATATGAATTAACATTTAAGTTTTAACCAAGTGTTAGCATTCCACTGTGGTAAGTGAATGACAAGCGAATGATATGGCTGTGTATTCACCCAAGCAATTTTCAGATGGCTTAGATTTGAGGCCCTGCTCTCTTGGACCAAATAACATAGACACAGAACTCCTTTGATTCTACACTGCACTTGCAGCTGCTGCTCATGACCCACTTGCATACAGCATAGAAATGTCAGATGGCCGTTCTTTACACTGCGAGTCTGAAGTAGATGAAAAAAGGTCTCTTTTGTCCTTCAGAATGGCATTTATTTGAAGAACTGAAATGAGTCAAATTGGAATGATAGTACTTAATCACATTCCTTTACTAATATACAGGCAGAAATTATAAGTGATGTAGTTCAGTATGTATAAGTTAACCTCACAGTATATATTTCTTAAAAGGATAGTGGACTTACTTTCTTGTCTACTTTTAACATGTGAATATTGCTTTTCTTTCTTATTTCTATTAGTGTATATATGTTCATATTTAGTTTGTGTTGTGTTTTGGCGCATTTTATGTTTTCCTCAATGTTGTTTATCTTCAAAGAACAATAGAAAATGCAAAATTTGAAGGAAGATATAAAGAATATTGATTGTTTGTTGTCATATTTATCATTTGTCAAAATAAACAACAGACTGTTCATATGATAAAGAAATGTGATTTATTCTAATTAACATCATGATGTATACTAGCATTAAATCATATCCAGTTTTAAAGAAAGGTCTGTAATAAGTGTGATTGATTGGTTTTGTCTCTCTGAAAAGCACTTTTTTCATTTGATATATTCCCAGTTACTGTTACCCATTTTCTCTATTCCCTAAGCTGATATTCGACAGAAAAGTCACACTCTTATCTTTAAGCTAATCTTACCTTACCCTTCTGTAGAGTCCATTGCTTGGTAGAAAGTGAATTTTTTAGGGGTAATCCACTTTTTAAATCCCCTTGTTGGCTGCTATTTTATTTTGTTTTATCGACAGAGATGTTAGGGTTTTTCCAGAAACATATAAATTATACATATAGTTTATGTTGAGTTATCTTTAGCGTGGATTGTACCATGATATGTGTCTCAGAGGTTCAGGAAGTTTTCAGGCCATTGTACATCTTATTCTTTTTATTTGTTCATGAAAAAAAATTCACTCTTTTTCCATGATTTTCTTCTTTTTTTTTCTATTTTCTTCTTTTCCTGTAAAAATATACTTGTACCTAGTGCGAACTTCACTGGTTCTTTGAGGAGACCCTCAAACTAATTGCATCTGTTGTATCTTATTACAAGATTTATTTCACCTTTATAGGGTGATTCAGGACAACATTGTCTTGATCTCAAGGGCCCTCCGGCACCAGTTTGTCATCCCAGAGTGGCTTGACTTCATCTCGCACATCGAAGAGTTCTACTGGTCCGTCAAAGGGCTGACAGGAGGAAAGGTAAGTCCAGCTGGTTGTTGCTGCTTTGGCATTGTTGCAAAGGAAGTTGTTCATGGCTGTAAGAAAACAAAAAAAGGAAAGCAAAACATGTTTTTGATTTGATAGACATTAATCCAAGTAGGTTTAAGCTTCATTCCGCATTTTTATAAGGCAGAGGTGATCTTAGTTATTTTAGGCTGTCAACAGAAAATGAGCTACAACTGTTCATAGATGTGCATGATATTGCTGTGGTGATAACATTTTAATTTACTCTGCGGTTGTGCATCTGGATGATGTGTATACATATAAGTGTTATGGTTCCTTGTTTCCAGTGCTTCCCGTCTTTGTGTTGAGTAACCCCTCCCCCAAAACGAAAAATAGTAGCAGCCAAAAAATCCACCATTTTTCCATTTCTTTGTCACTTTGTGAGATATATGCAGTTTGACATGCATGATCATTGGACTTTGAGTTCTTTTTTTTCCAAGTATATTGTGAAATGTGAGATCTCTTCATTTTAGTGATAGGGTGTGGTATTGACCCTTACCTTGTAGGTTTATAGAAATTACCTAATTATATGTATGTGAGTGTGAATTACTGATTGTTCTACAACAGATTTGCTGTGTTTATATCAAGTGAAGAGAGTATTCAGTTTACTTTATCCTTCCATAGAGACATTAAAATTATATTGTGGAAATAAGAGAATGGCTCAAAAAATGCTATCATTAATACAAGTGGAACAAAAGTGTGACTGGTGTGAAAAATCATTCAAAAACTAGAAGTCGTTTGCGAAAATATGTCAGAGCTGTAGATACTCCAACCAGGGACTTAGCCATGTAAGGGCTAAAGAGAGGGTAAGCCTCCTTACTCAGGAAAAGTTCGAAAATGTGTATTTGAATACAACTTTTTTTTTATCTGAATAAGAGTAGAAGTAATTGTTTTGTCCCCTGATCATATCATTGTCATATTGCAAGATAGCATGTTCTCTAACGCTGCATTCGGAACTCCTTGTCTTACTTGTCTAGACAACTTGTCATGACCAGCAGGACAACGAGGCTACGTTCAGAACCTCCAAGGCCTTTGCTGCCCAGAGTGTACCCAGCTTGAAAGTAAACATTTACTCATCTATTATACCAGTGTATATATTTTACACACTGCATAGGTTTTGTAACTCCTTTGATGCATATTTAATGTACCCACAACTGACAAACACAAAAATATCCTTTGATAGCATCAATAACGGACCATGAAATAACCCACCAGTATCTTGTGGTTGCCTGCAATTGTCATTGTTTACATATAAATGCTATTGTGACGTCATCTCCTCCTACTTGCCCAGCTTTGAAGGAGGGCAAGATGGACGAGATGGACAACTTGTCCAGTACGAGAAAGTAGAGGTTCCGAACAATAGAAACATCTTGTCCAACTTGTCTGAATGAGCTGGACAAGGAGTTCTGAATGCAGCATAAGGGTTGGAAAGGGCCTCAGCAATCCCCAAGACAACTTTCAGCCATTCTGCTTTAGCAGTGTGTAGTCCCATTATTCATATTGTTTCCCATATATAAATTGGCTACAGTCATTTTATATGAGGGACACAGCCCTACTCTTAGCTCCCAAGAAGAGGGACCTTGTGGCCCAGCCATTGGTTGCAACTGTCTTTTGGTCTCTGGTGACTGGGGTAAATATAGGAAAAATAGATCAGAGAATTCTGTTGGTGGTGGTGCTCACGTCCTGATAATGAAATTCTGTATATAAAGTAAAGTAAAATGTTATGATAGAAAGAAAATAAAAACAAGATGAAAAATAAGATGTCAGCATCTTAATCTTCTCTTGAATGTGAACAGTTGTTATAAAAGGTATGACATTTGATTCAAGAAGCTTTCATCAGATATATGATACAGATAAATATTCTATAACCAAAGCATCCTATATTACATATTTGTGATAAACATAAAATATAAACCATACTTTCAAATAAAAACCTGAGGAAGTACTGTACATGTGTATTTATATACTGAATTGCTGTATGGTATATTATAGTGGTGCACATATTATGTTTAGCACATAACGTGTTAAGATAAGGTACTCTGTATGTTAGTACAGCATATATAATACACTGTAATTTTGTACATAATGTTTTATGCTACAGATCATGCTATGCAAACAATTGTAGTTCACATCTTTTTCATTTAATTTAGACTAATATTTCATTAGCTCTAAGTATTGCCCTTATAGTTTATATCTGCTATGTATATGATTAAATGCAGTTGTTCAGTATTTATAGCAGCTTTGGATATTGAAGTGTTGAAGTTATTATTTAGATTTAATAGTGCTGATAATGAATTGAATACCCATTATTATTATTAGAATAATACAGGCAACTATTTTTGTACTATCACTAAGATACAGTAAATCTTTGTAGACTGAAAATTGGTTTATGCCAAAGAGATAAGTAAAGGCCTCGATTTTAATTAGGCACATGCACACATGTATTGAACAAGGATGAATGACATTACATGTATTAAATTACACCGTATCGCTTAGATAACAGAGAAACAAAGGGGATATCTTCTCAGCAGTGCTATATGTGTATATTTCTTGTTTCTTGGGACTTGTATTTTTACTTATCAATAGACTTCATGTGAGATGCTTCACTTGGGATTCCTTGTTAATTCTGCAAGTAAAGGACATAGCAGGCCTGTGTAGTAGTCCATGAGGCAGGGAAAGGAAGTAAGATGGATGAATCTTTCACCTGTGAATGAGTTTGAGAAGATTTCATATGTTTGTTCATCATTTGCATCACAGATGGTGCAATTTGAATGAATGAATGAATAATCATTATGAGTGAGAAGCACTAGTCATAATAGTTTGGTTGGAAGGGATGCAGACATAACATTACATGGCAAGAATAATGTGTCATTATAATTGTCATTTTCATTATATGTTAGGCTGATTTCTGTATAGAAGTTTGTGTCCAGTGATTTACAGTATTAAGCGCTGTAAAGTCAAAAATGTTGATATTACTGTTTGAGTGAGCTGATGAATTGAAACCAACCTTTAAACAGTCTTAAATAAGAATTCGTAAGAATAAAAAGCTCTAAAGGTAGATGATAAAATATTGCCATAGGCATAAAAGATTTTTCAAATCTTATTTATGATATGAAATGTTCTACAAATTATCTCATGACTATTTGTAGAGACCTAGCCATGCACAGTTTACCCAAGCACACCAATATCATGCAAATCATTTACCTTTTTGGGGTTTTATTTCAAATTCCGGTGATTGACCATAAAAAATATGCAAGAACCTAAATAACACTAAGAACACCAGCCAGCAATACTAAGGATAGAATTTGCATTTTGTTATAATACATGTAACCTTTAGGCATGTAGATCACCAGAGATTTACTTGCTTTCATCTTCATGTCTGAAAAATAAGCCTTATTAATATTTAATATAATCTTTATTAATATTCAAGCAAAACTCGAATATTAATGTAATATTAATGGTACCTTTCTTGTATTTGCCGTGCACCAAAGATTTACAATCAGAGCAAGGTAAGAGTTGTTCCATTTCGTCTGAGTCTTCCAGCCTTGACTTCTCTCTTTTGGACTCACTTGTAGACCGTTTTCTAACTGCTTGTAACTCAGATCCTAGACATTTCTTAAATGTTAATAACCAAATGTTGATTTATGTGAATTTTCCATGTGAATATTGCAGTATATAAGTAAGCAGAGAAGTGTTATCTTTTTTTCTTCTTTTTTTTATCTTTTTTAATGCTGTAATTACTTCAAGATTTCCAGACGTATGGAAATGCCTAAGTGCAGAAAAGGCTATATTGTATGTACAGGAAGTTCAGCTTAGAGTCATCCAGAGACACAAATGAAGCTCCATGAGGCCTTCATAGAGCTCGGTTGGATGGACTAATGTTTATTCCGCACTTATGAATATGTGTTCTCCTCTCTCATGCATTGCGATAAAGCCATTTTGGTTTGTGCTGGAGATCTGTATCATTTCAGACTATCATTAAACTATGCATGGCTTTCATGGAAGTCATGAGCTAAATTCTCTGCTGTTTCCTGTTCCAATTGTTTTTTCAGTCATGGCTGATGATTATAAAAGCTCTAATATAAGGTATGCTTCAGACTTGGGAGAATGACTGATGAATAGCAAAATCGTAAATGAGCAGTCATGCAATTTCATAAACAAAAGTTTGCAGACACACCAATTTGATTAGCTGCATTCTCACTTACTATTTAAATATATATAGCTTTAATTTGATTTAGATAGGATCCACTTAGCTGGCTTGGATCATTTTGTATTTCAAAAGTCTAACGCTTTTTAAGACACTAAAGCCCAACAATCTCACAGAAAAAATTAGCTTTATTGATTTTTTTCATCACCTGTATGATTTTTTATATAGTTTATTCTTTATACATTTTTTTTTTTTTTCCTTTTTTTTTTTACATGTGCGTGTGCCTGTGAGTGTGTGTGCACATGCGTGTAGGCGTGCATGTACAGAAGCTTTTTGCCTAAAATTATGAGAATGGATATTGTCATTATGCAGAAGTGAATTATATAAGATTTATACATGAAACACTTGAATAAAAGATCTAACTGTGTAACCAATCAAATGTTAACAAACTCTTTCTGTATACTGTACAACTGTCGTTCTGTATGAAGGAGTCCCATGTGTGGCAAGCGAATGTCTCACATAAATATTACTGCACACTACTACCATGTATGTCACACCTTGGACACTGCACATTTGGTATCTGCTGCCACTACCACTTCCACTACCACCACCACTACCACATCCCATCATAATTTCTGAAGGATAACTGGCCATTCTTCACACTGGTAGTTTTCCATGGGTAAAGTTAGGATCTCTGTCTTGTGTGAATCACCCCTTGGTGAAGAGTATGTTGGTGTAGTCTGTTCGCTTATTTTAGATTCGTGATACCAGTACTCCACCGGCTAATGATCCTTGAGTTTTGTATGTAATCATAATGTATCTTCAGATTTATACTCATAGCTAAAGAAAATTTATAAATGTTGATTGAGCTGCAGATGCAGCCAATTAAAAGACACAACCTTTCATGACAGGATCCCCACCTTATGGGGACAGATTTTTTTATTAAGTATGTGTAGCTTTATATTTTTTGTTTGTGAAATCCTGTGATGTCAAACAAAATGAGGGTTATTATCAATTTAGTTGATTTTGAATTTGCTAGTTGATAGCAGAAGATAACACATTAATCACACAATAGTTCTTATCTAGATATTCCACTCATGAGGCATTTGAATGTTTATATATTACTGATAAGACTATGGGGCTATCAGCCAAATTATTGCAGTTCCTCTCACATACAGTCAACTGTTGACATGATCTATATATTATGTATTTATACTGAGTGTCAGTTTAAAGTTAAACGTGGTAGGGAATATTGCAGAATCATTGGTGTGACGTGGTGTCAAATAAGACATATTGTTTCGAAACTGATTTTAGATCTTTCGCTTCTCTGACAAGGGGATTCCAGCAGCACTTTTGTGGGTATGTGTCTTAGTGTGCAAGAGTTAATCCTACTCTCAAGCTTATGTTCATCAGAGAGAGAAAGAGAGTACTTAGGGAGTGGAAGAAGCCAATTGAAATATCCATGTAATAAATGCATGGCTTCAGCAGCTTGGTAATTGGAGTAGATATATTTTTAACTGGGACCTTGATGATCAGCAAATATTTCCGTTGATTATTATTATTTTTTATTTGGTTATTTTTCCTACTATTGCAAATAAGAGTCGATGTTTTGGTGCATGGTAGAAATATCTGTTGATGCATTTTTATTATGTCAAAAACTGTAGATTTTTGTTTGAAAAGAACCACACACTGTAAGGAATATATGGAAAATCATATGAACTGCATTCAAAGTATTACAGGTAGATGTAAGTGAAAGTTTCAATGTCATTTTAATGCTTATGAATGTTGAAAATATATGTCTCACGTTAATACAATGAATGGCAGCCTACAAGTTTTTCATGTTGGTTTTCATTTATTCCCTAGACTTTGTTTACTTATATTATTGTAAGTTTATTTAGAAAAGTAGTATGTGTAAAGATAAAGGCCTAAAAAAAATATGCTTATTAGACAGACAAGATCCGTATTTTAAGACTTATAAGACTTTTTTCATTTAGGAAGTTTAACTCTATTTTTCTTTTATTATTCTGATTTTTTATTTATTTGAGAAGGTGGCAAGTTATGATATAAAATATGTCAGTAATACCATTTTTTTTCAGGCAGAGTAAAATTTTATATAAAGATATGCTTCACAATGATCATTTACTGAACAACTGTAAAACTCAGATTAGAGTATTACAAGTGATGCTTTGCTGTACACATTAGACGTAAACAAGCTTTATTAAGTATTATTTTTGCGTGGTGAATGTGACAAAAAGAAATATAGTTCAATTTGTACCTTAGTTCTGACAGTGATCACTTACTGCCTTTGGAGAGGTAGCGTTGCTTTGAGCGGCATTTCCTTTGTATGTGCCTTTAGTGCATGTTTTTTTTTTTTTTCTTTTTTTCTTCTAAATCCAGGAAGATTCAGCTCTTTTGGTGTTATGAGAGTTAATGTTGTCTGCATGAAGAAAGATCAAGTATAATCGTGCAGTGATGGCATGGCATGACAGCGGTGGCATAGCCTTAGGAGTGGAAGGAGGAATGGCTTAGTCCTCTGACCCATGACATATAGTGCTCCCCTTGGTTTTTCACTCCCATTACCTTGTCCCCCAAAGGAATGATAAACAAGCTCATTATGATAATTTGCGGCCTTGTTTAATCTATGGTGACCCCAAATGTTGTCCTTCCAAGAACTTGGTTATGCCCCAGCATGGCAAGATTGTATTTTTTTGGCTCTGGCTTCACTGGCAGAGGCCTTAGAGGAGAATAGCTACTGTAATTTAATAAGTACCATACAGTCTATAAAAAGAAAAAAAAATGTATATGTTAAGATAAAGTAAAGAAGAGAGTATAATTACCATAGATTTGTCTACGGACATTGTAAATACTGATGTGTATGAGACTGAATCCAATTTTTGTGAGCACTGTCATTATATAAAGTTTAAGAATTTAGAATTTTTGTGGATTAATGCATTTGTTTTCGTTTCCTCCGTCCAGGTTGCCTCCTACATTCCGCAGCTGGCTAGGTTCAGTCCAGACCACTGGGGGGTGTCAGTGTGCACCATTGATGGCCAGAGGTACTCCATTGGCGACACTGACATTCACTTCACCATGCAGTCTTGTAGGTAAGATGGCATTAGGATCTAAACCTGTATTGTTACACATTTGTTAGAGTCTATGCTTTCACTTTTTTCAGTTTATTCAATATATTTTTTGATGTGATGTGTTTGTATTGTTTACAGCAAATTTTCATATGGTATTCAAATCCAGCTCACATCTCCAGAAACGAAACTAATCCCCTGTACTCATACATGTCTCCTTACCCATTCCTTCTTGTAAACAGAGCTCATGACAACATGTTTTATTGGAAATAAATAATTGCACAAAACAGTTATTGATTATTTTGATTTTGTAATCTTCACTTGAAATTTGGAGATTGCCTACTCAGTTATATAATCAAAATTATTCATCTTACCTTAAGTATAAATCATTCTAATGTCTATAGTTTTCATGACTGATTATAATTGGACATAACACAACCTTTCATAGTGTATAAAAAGCTGTTAGTCATGTATACATTTGTTATAGGTATAAATTAACCTACTTGATATTATATTGCTTACATTACACTAAACTGTCTTTGATATGTAAACTGACTACTACTACATATTTTTCATTTCTTTTCATGCTTGTGATGCTTTTATCTCATATTTTCTTTACCTGTCTTGTTGCAAAACTGCATCATGATTTAATTTTGTTATCGAAAGCTCTATACTTGTGAATGCTAATATTCTTAGGAAGGCTTCAATTTCCAAGCATTCATTTGAAAACATGTCTACACCTTTATCACCTTATTCTTAAGAAATTACTACAGTATCACAGTTCTCTCTCTCTTTGCTTCATTGCTTTTTGACGTTTACATAGGTCCCTTGAATATTTACATAGTGGCATTTACTAATAAAAGTTTCATTAATCCACAGTAAACCAGTAACGTATGCGATTGCTCTTAATGAACTGGGTAACGAAACAGTCCATAAGTATGTAGGGACTGAACCCAGCGGTCGAATGTTCAACGCAATTGTCCTCGACTATAATGGTTAGTAGTGTTTGTGTTGTGGTTCCCTCTTTCTCTGTGGGAGACGCAGAGACTGGATGAAGGTAGATGAAATTTGGGATTTGGGGATCGATTGTGATGGGAGTAGTACTTGTAGTGGTACAAACGATCGTAAATTACATGATTGTTTTATACAATATAATAGAAAAAAATGTCCATTTCTCATTCACAAAATGATAAAGGTTGCTTCTAAAATACCGCCGAGGTTTTATTTTCTTAAGGAAACTCATAGACACAGTGTCAGGTATTGTACAATATATCCGAAGAATATTACACAATATTCTTTCAAAAAGTTATCGAAATTCTTAATGTTCGGAATTCATACAGGGCATTAATCACTAATTGCCCAATATATAAAATACCTTTTCCATTTCTCTCTAGTTTGTTGTGTTACAGTTGTTCACAGCAGCGTAGCACCAGTTATTTGTTATTTGATATCAATGAAACAATAATTCGCATGCTACGATGAGTTTTCATGAAAGCTCCATGGACAGCTATGCGACTCCGTGTAGGCTTCCTGAGTCCGTTTTCTACGAAGCTAAAATCCTTAGGTCAGAGTAGATAGGTTATGGTCAAGGCAAGGTTATATATTCTTGTGCAGATCTTGAGCTTGGGTACATTGCTATGGTATAACCAGAAATATTTCCACCGGATTGGTCTCTATACATTTTTCAGTCGAAAGGCACATGGAAGGAACACCACGTCCGTTGTTTCTTCTTGAACAGATGACATTTGTTGTAATTTTAGCAAACTGAGGATGAATGATGATTTGTCGGTTTCACAGATGCATATTTTTTATAGTATTTGATAACGTAAGGATTTGTAAATTATTATTCTGGGTAATAATAAGTGGAAGGAACACCACGTCACCTACTTCTGTTTAAAGAGATGGAATTTTAATTTAACAAAGTGAGGATGAATAATGATTTGTCGCCTTCACAGATGCATATTTTTTATAGTATTTGATACCTCTAGAATTTGTGAATTATTATTTTGCCTGATAATCTATGTTTTTAATTTAGGTGACAGATTGTGATCTTTGGACGCCTTTCCCTTCCCGAACAGATAAACCGCACAATCCCTTGGTCAACGCGGGCTCCATCCTAGTCAATGGTCTTCTGCAAAGTCTAGTCAAACCCGACATGTCTTCGTCCGAAAAATTCGATTACGTTCAGCAGTATTTTAAGGTAGGTGGCTGGTGAACATGTGATGCGGCATGGAACTCTTTCTCTGGAAGAATCTGAATGTTATTTGGGAATATTAATAAGATGACTTTTGTGGCACAGTCCTCATGGGATGACTTGACATATTTCGTATTCTATATTAAAGTCGTGAAGGAAGATGATTATTGCAGTGTAGCATAATTGCGGTTCACTCTCGAAATAAAATCTGATGTTTCACTAATCTACCCAATATTTACTTCATAAATATTTTTTTGAACAGTCATCCTCTCTTTTACCTTATTATTAGATCTTAAGTCCAGCTCCTCCTCCTCTTAAGGGCCTTGACAACAGCAAAATGATTATTGTTCTTCGCTAATTCTTATGCATTTTTTCAAAAGCACCGACTTACCACCTCCTTCCTTAGTATGTTACTTACCCCCTCTATTTAAGCGGGGATTTGTAGGTGGACAGCAGAAACGGTACATGTGTTAATTCAGATATTAAAAAAACTAACCAGCCCATCTTTTACTTTGAATGCAACTGAAACTTCCTCCCCTCTAGCGCCTCTCACAAGAAGCATTCGCTATTTCTTTAACATACTGAAGGAAAGGGAGCCACATCTTGCATTATTCACACAACCCTCGCCCCTCCCCTTCCCCCCCTCCTCCTCCTCCTCCTCCTCCTCCTCCTCCTATTCCTCCTCCTCCTCCTCCTCTGCCTCCTCCTCCTCCTCCTCTGCCTCCTCCTCCTCCTCTTCCTCCTCCTCCCCCTCCCCCTCCTCCTCCTCCTCTTCTTCTTCTTCTTCTTCTTCTTCTTCTTCTTCTTCTTCCTCCTCCTCCTCCTTCTCCTCCTCCTCCTCCTCCTCTTCTTCCTCCTCCTCCTCCTCTTCCTCCTGCTCCTCCTCCTCCTCCTCCTCCTCTTCTTCCTCCTCCTCCTCTTCTTCCTCTTCCTCCTCCTCCTCCTCCTCCTGCGGATGACCGAGAGCGAGGACGAGGACTCCGGCAACGGCGCGTCTCTCAAGACACAGTCACCAATCCTTCTTAACATTTAAAAACAAAAAAAAAAAAGTTATTAAAAAAAAAGCTTTATTAACGCCCTCCCCTGCAGCGCAGTGCCGGGGGACGAGTACGTGGGCTTCAGCATCTCTCATGGCACATTCACCAATCCTGTCCTTAACATTCAAAAACAAAAAACAAAAAACAAAAAAAAACATTAATTTTGCTAGGAACCGACTCACTGCCGCCCCTCCCCCGCAGCGTATGGCCGGCGGCGAGTACGTGGGCTTCAGCATCTCTCATGGCACATTCACCAATCCTGTCCTTAACATTCAAAAACAAAAAACAAAAAACAAAAAAAAACATTAATTTAGCTAGGAACCGTCTCACTGCCGCCCCTCCCCTGCAGCGCATGGCCGGGGGACGAGTACGTGTACTTCAGCATCTCTCAAGGCACATTCACCAATCCTGTTCTTAACATTAAAAAAAAAACATTAATTTAGCTAGGAACCGACTCACTGCCGCCCCTCCCCTGCAGCGTATGGTCGGCGGCGAGTACGTGTACTTCAGCATCATGTCTGAAGGCACATTCACCAATCCTGTCCTTAACATTCAAAAAACAAAAACAAACAAAAAAAACATTAAATTAGCTAGGAACCGTCTCACTGCCGCCCCTCCCCTGCAGCGCATGGCCGGGGGACGAGTACGTGTACTTCAGCATCTCTCAAGGCACATTCACCAATCCTGTTCTTAACATTAAAAAAAAAAACATTAAATTAGCTAGGAACCGACTCACTGCCGCCCCTCCCCTGCAGCGCATGGCCGGCGGCGAGTACGTGGGCTTCAGCAACGGGACCTTCCTGTCGGAGCGGGAGAACGCCGACCGCAACTTCTCGCTGGGCTACTACATGCGCGAGAACAAGTGCTTCCCGGAGAAGTGCGACCTCATGGCGTCGCTCGATCTCTACTTCCAGGTGAGGCTCTGTCGTTAGGGCTGGGCAGGCAGGGGAGCCGGTTTTAGTTTTGTGTTTTTTGTTTTCTTTTTCTTTTTTTCTTTTTTCTTTTTCTTTTTTTTTCTTTTCTTTTTTTCTTTTATTGCCTTTCTTTTTCTTTTTCTTTTTCTTTTATTTTTTCTTTCTTTTTCTTTCTTCCTTTCTTTCTTTCTGTCTTTTCCTTTCTTTCTTTTAAAGATATAGGGGTTCTTGGGATGCATGTTGTATAGATGATGTATTTTTCGTGCTGGGACTTGGGTTAAATTTGTTGTAATTTATTTGAGACATTTTTTATTTTTAGATTTACAGACATAGTTATAGTCCTTGTTAGTTTATCTGTTTATCTATAATTTTCATTTTATTAACTTTAGTATGTGCGTCGGTCGTTCAAATTTGGTTGATGTTGCTTGGTCGTTTTCCACTTTTAACCACATTATTATTTTTTTTTTTTTGTCTTTTTCTTTCTTTATTTCATTTAAAGATAAGGGGGATTGTTAAGTAAGCAGGGACTCTCTCTACTGGACGATGCAGCTTCACCGATTTTATTTTTACCAAAATCGGGTAATTCATTAACAGATTTCTTTCAGACATTCCGTGGTTGGTGGTTCAGGTCCTGCTCGGTCTGATATCAGGTTAAGTTAACGTTTTGTCTTGGTAACAGTGCAAAATTTCCTTTTACATTTTCAAAAAAACATTGGATGAATGATGTAAGGCGAACAGAAGGTAAGGCCACACAGAACTGAAACGCCGGTGTATACAAATTTCCCTTTATTTTTTTTACAAGAACCTTAAGTTAACATGTCAACACGTACGCGAGATGGAACAGGCATAGCTTTCCTACCGAGGGGAGGGGGGGAGGGGGAGGGGGGAGAACAGCTGTAACAAAGGACAAAACGAAGCTCTACGCGCGTGGAAGCCTCAATCGAGATAACTAGCAAAATAAAGTTGAATATATTGAACCATAGCAACTTAAAGTTAGGTGTGTATAAAATTATAAAATATTTCGTCAACGATTGAATCACAGTGTGTATCTTATGGACTCTTTGTACTAGAACTTAAGGAGGGAGGGAGGCTTTCTCGTTGTGATTTTGGCGGGATGGCGTTCCGCGGCTTTGGCTTTCCGTTGAAGTTGCTCGCACGCGCCTCGTGGAGCCAAACACTGCTGGTCGTATGAATAAAGTCGATCTTGAGGTCTAGAAGTGTCAAAGTTTCTTTTATTCCCTTTTTATATTACTGTTGGTTCCCAATTAGAGGAAGTCGAGTCCATGGGACGTAAGAGAAAGATGGTAAAGGTCACTCCTCGTGGCGGTGTTTCGGGCGGCGGCTGCAGGGGCGCCGCCCGCGAGGCGGACGCTGCGGCCGGGCCGTTGGTGACGTGGTAATGACGTCAAGACTTTTGGGATGACGTAGTGATGGCGTCAGAGATTTTTTGGTGACGTCAGGATATTTGGATGACGTATGATGCCGTCGTGAAATTAGCATGACGAACCTTGTCCAGAGCTTCTTATCCCGTCATCATGTCCATAAACTCTGCAAAAGGGAGGCCATGAATTAGAGCGCCTTTGAGCGTCCGCCAAGGGACCGGAGGAGGAGGAGGGCGAGCGCCATTTGTCAAACATGCGCGCTCGCACGCACGCACATGCTCCTCCTCCTCCTCCCCATGCATATGTATAGATATAAAGAGACAGAAATAGAAATCCATTGCCCATAATATCAAACTCCTTTGCGTACGTGTGCCAGTCTGTCTGTGCGTCAATGTGTGTGTGTGTGTGTGTGTGTCTGTGTGCGAGCCCGCCTGCAAGAGCCTCCTACCATCGAAGTCGACGGTGCCGGACCCGTCCTGGTCGATCTCGTCGATGATGCCGTCGAGCTCCTCGTCCGTGAGCTTGTCGTCCAGCTCGTGCAGGATCTCGCGCAGGACGCCCGTCGGGATGAAGCCCTGGCCTGGGGGGGAGGGGGGGAGGGGGCAGCGTTCGTTAGTGTTGCTTTTGTCAGTGATGATAACTGATGGTAATGATTATTATCATTATCATTATTTTCACTGTTGTTCTTAATTATTGTTATTATCGTAACTATCATTATAGAACTTATACCTCCCAGAAAACCATATATATATATATATATATATATATATATATATATATATATATATATATATATATATATATATATATATATATATATATATGATTTCAGTTTCTTTTTGATATACTCCATATTAGCCTAAGGCAGCATCTCATCCTCCAGGAAGTGAGATTCCCCGAAGCGAAATGCTTTATCGTCGCCCTCCCTCGCGCGGGAGCCAAGATGGCGTCGCGCTTCATAAACAGCGAACTCGGAAGGGGATTAAATCTGATAGAATTAATTAAATCTCACGCGATGGAAGTAGATTCGTGGTGAGCTTAGTGTGGTTTCCCGCTTCTTAATTTTATTTTTTATTTGTTTACGTTTTTTTTTGTATATTTTCTCTCTAAAAATGAATTTCTTCGGTTATCTCAGGCATTTTGATTCCTCTTCCGGTTGTCGTTTTTGTTGACATCGTCTTGCTGGTTCTTCTTTCTTCTCTCTCTCTCTTACACTTTAAGAAAAGACATAATAACATTGATGATGATTATAATAAAAATAATAATGATAATGATGATTATGATTATAATAGCTGTGATAATAGTGATAATGATGATGATAATGTTATTATTATCATTATCATTTTTGTTGTTACTATCATTATTATTATTATTGTTATTTCCTGTTTTCATTACCATTTTTCTTGTTACTTTTTCATCATTTTCTCTACTTCGTTCTCTTTATTTTCTCTACATTTTCACGATTTCATATTGGTGTTTATTCACGTTTCTCCACTCTTTTACATTTTCTTCTTCGTTCTTTTTATTTCTCTTCTTCCTCAGTTCTCTTTTCCATCTTCTCTCTCATCCGCTTTTTTCCTTGATTTCCTTCTCTTCTCTTCTTCCTTTTATTATCATTCGTTTCTTCTCATTCTTCTTTTCTTCATTTTCATTCTATAGACGTGTTTTTTGCCTCTCCCTTTTTTCCGTATTTTATTTGCATACTTAACTTGGTGCTTATTCCCATCTTCATTCATTTCTCTACGTTATCCATTCTTTGAGGGGAACAAACAATGTATATAAACATATATATATATATATATATATATATATATATATATATATATATATATGTGTGTGTGTGTGTGTGTGTGTGTGTGTGTGTGTGTGTGTGTGTGTGTGTGTGTGTGTGTGTGTGTGTGTGTGTGTATGTTTATTGAATTATAGATAGTAAATAAGTATTTGAAATATGTTGCTGGGACTCCCTCGCGACAGCTCCCGTGAGAAGGCGGCGTCCGTGTCCTCGGGAAGGTTCAGGCAAGAAACACTTAAAAACCTCGAGTAAAAAAACAAATATCTCGCGGACCTAAATACCTCATCCGCCATCTTGTTTAGAAAGATGGATGACAAAGTGACGGTTCGCTTTTGATGCTTAATGTTCGTTAAGAGTGAAGGATGTCTTTGAACGACTTTTTTTTTTTCTTTTCTTTTCTTTTTTGTTTTTCCTTCGTCGTAATTCAAGAAGTAAGAGATGTGTTCTCTTTGTTTCTTTTCTTTCTTTTGATGAATGATAATGGCATTTTCCTCTGACGTCCCTTTTGTTTTTTGTTTTTTCTCCGATGAATTTAAGGAAGAGATGACGAGTTCAGTGACTTGCGCTTTCTCTTTCCTTCGCCATTAAGATGCGGAGAGATGCCAGGGGGGCGGGGTGAGCTGGGGGGGGGGGCTTCCGTTCCCTGTTTCTTCTTCAGATTCCCCGAAATAGAACGATGACGTGCGTTCTCGCCGTTCCGTAGATCTTCGCCTTATTCTGAGTAAACCGCGGGACTTGGGCGGCCGCTTCTTATTCCCAGATCTTGAGAAGGAACAGGTGAAATAAAAAAAATGTTTCTTGAAGCCTTCCTCGTTCCGAAATCGTGTAACTTGGCGTCCTTCGATCCGTCGGGCGATTCCGGAGTTGGAGAGGAAGGATAGAGGTTAAAGAGAGAGAAGTGACTCAGGGGGAGACTCAGAGGGTAGACTTAGAGGGAAGAGAAAGGGAAGAATTGAAGGGAGCCTCAGAGGGAGAATTGAAGGAAGGCAAAGGGAAGGATCGAAGGGAGACTCAGAGGGTAGACTTAGAGGGAAGGCAAAGGGAAGAATTGAAGGAAGGCAAAGGGGAGAATTGAAGGGAGACTCAGTGGGAGAATTGAAGGAAGGCAAAGGGAAGAACTGAAGGGAGCCTCAGAGGGTAGACTTAGAGGGAACGCAAAGGGAAGAATTGAAGGAAGAGAAAAGGAAGAACTGAAGGGAGCCTCAGCGGGTAGACTTAGAGGGAAGGCAAAGGGAAGAATTGAAAGAAGCCTCAAAGGGGTGAGAAAGGGAAGAATTGAAGAGAGCCTCAGAGGGAGAAATGAAGGGAGCCTCAGAGGAAAAATTGAAGGAAGGCAAAGGGAAGGATTGAAGGGAGACTCAGAGGGTAGACTTAGAGGGAAGGCAAAGGGAAGAATTGAAGGAGGACAAAAGGAAGAATTGAAAGAAGCCTCAGAGGGGTGAGAAAGGGAAGAATTGAAGGGAGCCTCAGGGGAAAAATTGAAGGGAGACTTGAAGGGAGCCTCAGAGGAGGATTGAAGGGAGCCTCAGGGGAAAGATTGAAGGGAGAATTGAAGGGAGCCTCAGAGGGAGACTTGAAGGGGGTTCCAAAGGGAGACTGACCTTCTTTGTCGTATAATCTGAAGGCTTCGTAGAGTTCCTTCTTGAGCTCCTCCTCGTCCTCCTCGTTCATGAACTTGGTGGCCAGGAGGCAGAACTCGTTGAACTCCAGCTCGCCGGATCCTGCGGGCGGGGGAGGGCGGGCGGTTAGGAGGGTGGGCGCGAAGGTGGGAGGGGGGGGGTCGAATTCCTATTCTTTTTGTTTAGTTTTGCTTTCTCGGTTTTTATCTCTCTCTCTCTGTCTCTCTCTCTCTCTCTGTCTGTCTCTCTCTCTCTCTCTCTCTCTCTCTCTCTCTCTCTCTCTCTCTCTCTCTCTCTCTGTCTCTCTGTCTCTCTGTCTCTCTCTCTCTCTCTCTCTCTCTCTCTCTCTCTCTCTCTCTCTCTCTCTCTCTCTCTCTCTCTCTCTCTCTCTCTCTCTCTCTCTCTCGTAAACACTCACTCGCACATGCATACATAAATCATCAGCATCTAACATCGAAGTCTAAAAAAATGTAAATAAAAAATCCACATCACCGCCATGCCTCAAGGACGAAACAAATAAAATAAAACATAATTCACTGAATAAAAAAGGATGACATGAAAGATTCCGATGAAAACATGATATATTGAACACATGGCTTAGAGTGAGGCAGACAGGAACAGATAGATAGACAGAGAGGGAGAAAGACTACAGACAGACAGCAGCGGATAGACAGACAGAGAGGGAGAAAGACTACAGACAGACAGCAGCGGATAGACAGACAGAGAGGGAGAAAGACTACAGACAGACAGCAGCGGATGGACAGACAGAGAGGGAGAAAGACCACAGGCAGACGGAGGCAGACAGATAGAGAGAGACAGACAGATAGAGAGACAGACCACATGCAGACGGAGGCAGATAAAGAGAGACAGACAGACAGACAGACGGAGCGACAGCCAGACGGGCGCGGGGGGCGGGCGGCCGTGTTACAGCAGTTTTGCAACGTTAACTCTCCTCGCCTGGGTACACGCGGGCGGGCCGGGCTGGGGCCTTGCCAAGTGCGAATCGCGATGCGCGCGGAGGGTACTGTGCCTCGATATAGTAATAAGGAATATTTTATAGCTTTTATAGCCACTAAATGATAAGCTTTCAAAGTGGAAATGGCTTTGGTGGAAGGAAAGGGACGCGGGAGGGAGTTGTGCGGGGCGGGGATCTCGATTCTTGATGAGGGCGATCGCGGAGGCGCTGATCCGCCCGAGGGAGACGAACCGCGCGAGATGGGAGGAGATTATCCGTTCGGGAAGAGACTCGGGCAGCGTGTGTGGCCGGGGATGCGGGCTCGGGTTTCCAAATGCGTGTCGAGAGGACTTTTAGCGTGTTATTGCTTCATGTTTTAATTATTGCGGTTTGTTTCAGGTTGGTTTTGATTTTGTGGTCATGAGTGGAGTTGGTTTTTATGTGTATGTTGTTTATGTAATGCGTTTTGGAGTTTTTTTTTTTTTTTTAGTCATGTCATGAGCTTGTTTTTTATGATTATTATTTATGTTTTATAGGTTTACTGACGTTTGTTGAAACCCTTTTAGATTTTCAGCCATATTTTGATTTGATTTTCTCCCGTGCGATTTTATGTCACTTATTATTTTTGAATTTGGGAAAAAGAGGGAAAAAATATCGCATCCTAGATTTGCCGAAGGATGAGAAGAGCTGTTAAGCCGAAAGCACCTGGCGGATCCCTGCCAGCCGTGGGCCAACCTCTCGGGGCGTAAGGCAGCCGCTGCTGAAGGGAATTTCTGCGTCAAATTCCGCGCCAGGAACATTTATTATTAGATGGAGCGAGTAATGCAAAATGCCATTTTCAGCTCTCTCTCTCTCTCTGTCTCTGTTTGTCTGTCTGTCTCTCTCTCTCTCTCTCTCTCTCTCTCTCTCTCTCTCTCTCTCTCTCTCTCTCTCTCTCTCTCTCTCTCTCTCTCTCTCTCTCTCTTCTCTTTCTCTTTCTCTTTCTTTCTTTCTCTTTCTCTTTCTCTTTCTCTTTCTCTTTCTCTCTCTTCTCTCTCTCCCTTTCTCTCTCTCTTCTCTCTCTCTCTTTCTCTCTCTCTTTCTCTCTCTCTTTCTCTTTCTCTCGCCTCTCTCTCTCTCCTCTCTCTCCTCTCTCCTCTCTCCTCTCTCCTCTCTCCCTCTCTCTCTCTCTCTCTCTCTCTCTCTCTCTCTCTCTGTCACTCTCACTCTCACACTCTCTATCTGTCTCTCTCTCTCTCTCTCTCTCTCTCTCTCTCTCTCTCTTATTCTCTCTCTCTCTCTCTCACTCTGTCTCTCTCTCTCTCTCTCTCTCTCTCTCTCTCTCTTTCTCTTCTCTCTTTCTCTTTCTCTCTCTCTCTCTCTCTCTCTCTCTCTCCTCTCTCTCTCTCTCTCTCTCTCTCTCTCTCTCTCTCTCCTCTCCCTCTCCCTCTCCCTCTCCTCCTCCCCCTCCCTCTCCCTCTTCCCTCCCTCTCCCTCTCCCTCTCCCTCTCCCTCTCCCTCTCCCTCTCCCTCCCTCCCTCCCTCCCTCCCTCCCTCCCTCTCTCCCTCTCCTTTAGTTCAGGTGTTCAAAGAGGCTAATTTCGGGTCTTTATTTATCCGAGGAAGAAAGGAGGGACGGGACGGCGCGACGGAGGCGGCCGTGTTGTGGCCCCGATTTATTGCTTCGTAATGGAGACGGGAGGGGGGGGGGGAAAGAGGGAGAGGGGGGGGTTGTGAGTGAGGGAGGGAGAGAGAGAGAGAGAGAGAGAGAGAGAGAGAGAGAGAGAGAGTAAGAGTAAGAGAGAGCGTAAGAGTAAGAGAGAGAGTAAGAGTAAGAGAGAGAGTAAGAGAAAGAGAGAGAGTAAGAGAAAGAGAAAAAGAAAAGTGAAAAATAGGTCTTAGGAAATGAATAATGAGTGAGAGCGAAAAACGAACGGCAACCAGTGCCCTCCGAGCGGCCGCAGCCCGAGGTCGCCCTACCGTCCACGTCGACCTCTTCGATGATCTGGTTGAGGATCGTTCTGTTGACCGTCTGGCCCATCATGCGCAGCACCACGCCCACGGTGTCCGTCGAGATGGCGCCCTTCTTGTCCGAGTCGAAGCTGTCGAAGGCGCGCTTCAGGACTGCGCGGGGGGGGGGGCAAGGGGTGTGGTTAGGTATAGACATATATATATATATATATATATATATATATATATATATACATATATATATATATACATATATATATATATGTATGTATGTATGTATGTATGTATGTATGTATGTATGTATGTATATATATACATAAATATATACATACACAAATATATATACATGTATATACACATACACGCAAACACACTATTCATTATTTCATTCAGACACAACTGATGAGAGTTTAATCAGATATTCGCGAGCGCTGAGATGGCCAGCCGAGCGCAGCCCCGCAGGTCCTCACCGGCCATCTGCTCGGGGTCGATCGGCGGCAGCTCCATTTCCTCCTGAAAGCGCGAGACAAAGGGCTTCTCAGATCTCTGTTTGTTACATAGACAGCAAAAAGGGGGTTTACGAGTATTACTTAGACAAAAAAAGGGGTTTACGAGTATTACTTAGACAAAAAGAGGGGGTTTACAAGATAGTTGGAGAGAGAAAGCATAAGGGTATAATACTACATAAATAGCAAAAGGAGGGTTTGGCGGATAGTTGGAGAGAGAAAACATAAGGGTATAATACTATATAAACAGCAAAAGGAGGAGGGTTTGGCGGATAGTTGGAGAGAGAAAACACGAGGGTATATTTCTTAGGTACTATGTAGATAGAAATTTGATGAATATATATTTGTAATTAGAGAAAATGCCGTAAATATTTGGATTTCTAGGAATAAATATGTACAATAATTAGATGGTTTTATGAGAGAGAGGAAGGGAAGAGAAAGCCCATTAATCACAAGAGAAATTGTCACAATTACTCGCGTTCCAAGAGAAGTGAAAAATGGCTTGTTGAAGCGTGTCTTTAGGGCCTCGAATGTTTGTTTTTCATGTCACGTATTAGAAATGTCTTCGCATGTCATTATAATACTTCTTTGAAATAATATGTGGAAATGTCCTAGAACGGCATATTAAAAAAACGAAAATGTAACTAAAATGGGAAGGAAAGTTAGATAAAGGAATGTCTAGAAATACGGGAAAGAGGAAACTGACGAATGGAACGTCGAAAACGCATTTCAATTACAGAAAAGTCAAAGTTCAAGACGTCATGTAAAAGCCCGCGAACTATTTTAAGCCCCGGATGAAGGTTGAAGCGCGAGCGGAAACATTATGTACAGTTCTTGATATGCATCAACGTTCATATGTTTTGCACCCTTGCTGGTATTAAGATCATTTATTTCACGGAACTAGTCTATTTTTATTGTTGTTTTTTTCCTTTCTTTCTTTCTTTTTTTGCTCTAAAACCCTCGCCGCGTGATAAATACGCCAGCGAGATTATTTCGTAGTGTCAAATGGTGTTCCTCCGCCTTCCTGACAGTCGCATTAAAATGGTTCAGATAAGGGCCATTTGGGGACTCGTTTTTGTGGCGGAGGAAACGCGGATCAGCTGATGGCGTTGAGGGTCCTACGTGTTACGCCTTCTTCTTCTTCCTCCTCTTCTCTTTTTTTCCTTCCTCTATTTACATAACTTTGTCTTTTTTTCCTTACACCTTTCGATATAATCAGATACAGGTGGAAATACGAGTCATGCGCCGCGCCTCGAGATGACACCGTTATCTGGCTGCACATGGCGCGGCGGGCACGCGGCGGCGGCGGCATGCGCGCACGCGTTCCTTGCGCCCGCGGACCGTGCAATCCGTTTCCCTTTTCTCCTCCTCCTTTACTCGTTTCTCTGCTTCTCTCTCTCTCTCTCTCTCTCTCTCTCTCTCTCTCTCTGTCTCTCTCTCTCTCTCTCTCTCTCTCTCTCTCTCTCTCTCTCTCTCTCTCTTCTCTCTGTCCCTCCTCCCATTGCTTGTTTTTTCTTCTTTTTCGTATTTTTCTCTTTTCTTATTTTCCTTCTCTCCTTTTCTCCTTATTCCCCTTCTCCCCCTCTGCTTGTTCGTCTCCCCTTCCTTCATTTTTTAAATTCCTCTCATTCACTTATCCTTACCGCATCCACGGTCCCACCTTGTCACATTTCCTACCTTTCTATGCTTTTCTCTCTCTGTCAATATACCTAGCCATATGTCCGTCTATCTATCTATTTCTTTATCTATTTCGCCCCCCCCCCTCGCGCCCTCTCCCTTGTCACCCTTTCACCACTTCTCTTGCTGGCTTGTTTTTCTTCCCACTTCTCCTTTTCCTTCTCTTCCCTCCCTGTCCTCTCCCATCCGGTTCCCCCTTCTTCTACTCCTCCTTATCCCTCTCCCTCTGCCTTCTTTTTCATATCCTCTCTCCCTCCCTCTTTTTTCTCCCCATTTCCCCTCCTCCCCTTTCCTCTCTCCTCTTCTCTCACCCCAGCCTGGCCACCCCTCCCCTTCCCCCTCTCCTCCTCCCTCCCATCCCCATCCCTCTTACCTTCTCCCTCCCCATCCCCATCCCTCTTACCTCTCTCCCTCCCCATCCCCATCCCTCTTACCTTCTTCCCTCCCCATCCCATCCCTCTTACCTTCCCCCCCCCCTTCCCGCCTTCATTCCCCCTCCCCCTCCTCCGCAGCCGAGGCCCTAGCCCCCCTCCCCTCCCCCGGCGGCGCACCTGTCGCCCTCGTCCGCCGCGGATTTCGAGTCGGCGTGACGTCTCCGCCGCCGAAAAAATGGCCGACATCGCGTTTTTCATTCTTTTTTTTTTTTTGGCGGCGCCGCTGTCTCGTTCGTTAACTCGCGTCTTTACGAGAGAAAGATGTCTTCTGCAGCTTTTGATTTTCACTTTTTTTTTTGTTTTTTTTTGTTATTGTTTTGTCTTCTATTTTTTTTCGGAGATGTAGCGGATGTAGCTTTAGTATTACTGCTGCTATTTGGTTTTTGTGTGATGCTTGTGGAAGCACGGGACGAGAGCTGCACTTGCGAAGGAGGCCGAGTGCTGGCTCAGCGGCCTGGGGGGGAGCAGGAAGATAACCGGAGGAAACAGGCATGCATGTGTGTGTGCTTGTGTGGTTGTATATGTATATATGTAGACACACACATATATATATAATATATATATATATACATAAATATATATATATATATATACACATATATTATATATATATATATATATATATATATATATATATATATAAATATATAATTTTATGTATATATATACATATACATATATCAAACGTTGTCAGGCAAAAACGTGAAAAGGCTGGAAAGGTACGGAGCGGGGGGGGGGGGGGGGGATGGGGCTCCCGCTTTATAAATATCGCGCCAGATCTCGTCCCTTCGCCTCCCTTCGCGGCGAGAGCGCTACAGCGCCTGAGACGAGCGCACGTCGCCGTGTGCTCATCCGGGTGCCCTGGAGGCGGCGGGAGAAGGGCGTCCCACACACGGCGCGAGTCGTGGGCCTGACACGGGCGTCGGAGGGCAAGTGTGAGGCCCTGCAGAAGGCGAGGTCCTGGGCTTCTAACGAGCGAGGTCTCGAGCGCTGGACGCCGGTCGATTCCTCTTCTCTTCCTCGTCTCCCTCGAGCTCTCCCTCCTCTGCCGCGTCTGACCTTCTGCAACATCCCGGCCCTTGGGCTTGCATGAGCGCTGCCAGACGCCCTCGCGAGCCAAGGCCGCGTCAGCAGCGGCGGGGACTCGGGATCTACGGGAGGGAGGCTGGGGGGGGGGGGGAGCTTCTCTCTTTATTTCTCTCTCTTCTCTCTTGTTTTCATTTTCTCTCTCTCTCTCTCTCTCTCTCTCTCTCTCTCTCTCTCTCTCTCTCTCTCTCTCTCTCTCTCTCTCTCTCTCTCTCTCTCTCTCTCTCTCTCTCTCTCTCTCTCTGACTTGTTTAGGCAGGGAGATTCGCTTCCTTGGCATGTAAACGTTATGTGTGTGTGTGAGTGAGTGAGTGTGTCTGTATATATTTATATATGTATATATTTATATATAATATATATATATATATATATATATATATATATATATATATGTATGTATGTATGTATGTATGTATGTATGTATGCATGCATGTATTCCTAGACCCCAGAGTAGCATCCTCCGGCAGAGCGACTCCACCGCCAGCGGAAGGCGCCGCCCGCCGCCCCCTCGCACCCGCCGGCGACGCGGCGCTTCCCCTGACGATCGCGGGAGATCCGGGGCGTCGTCGCGGCGCTGACGAGGCGCCAACCCAGCGCGAATTGCAGTCGTCGTCGTGAGTGATGCAACGACAGCGCTCGCGGCGGAGATTGCCTCGGCAAGGGGCTGGGGGGTGGGGGAGGTCTTGCGAGTGTTGCAGACC
Organism: Penaeus vannamei; assembly: GCF_042767895.1. Taxonomy (NCBI): domain Eukaryota; kingdom Metazoa; phylum Arthropoda; class Malacostraca; order Decapoda; family Penaeidae; genus Penaeus; species Penaeus vannamei. The sequence continues at coordinate 29,557,700 of NC_091578.1, read as the reverse complement.
GCGAATTCAAAGGCGCCTGTGCTGTGCCTCTCCGTTTGGCCATTTCCTCTATTTCTGCTCCCGCGTTTCAATCTGGAGACGGAATCGGCCACTTCAGAGGCAAACACGCTGATAAGGCTGAGTGCGAGAGGCATATTTCAGGCGCGAATTGCGCTGCGGGGGGGGGGGGCAACATTGCAGGGAGGGTGGGAAGTTCGTGGAAACATTGCATAAAGTTTTTATGATTTTTATGATTGAATGTAAATAGACAAGTTTTTTTTTCGTAATTATTTCTTTTCCGACTCGTAAATATTGTTAGTCGTAGCGACAGCATGGCGCAGAAAGGAACATTCGCTGCGCCAAATGAGCTCAAATCAGATGCATTTATTCTGCCCGTCAGTGTTCGACCCTTAAGGCATTGTTCTGTGCATTGAGTTTTATTTCACAGTTATTTTCTCTTTTTAAGGTTTTTAAGGATGATTTTTGTTATAAAGCTTAAGAATTAGGAAGAAGATTTACATCGTTCTAACTTGAACAACAGTCAGCAGAAAGGTGTCGCTAATTAGAAAAAAAGAAAAACGGGTACACAACTAATGCTACTGAGGTGACCTATATTTGGATCGACCCCTCCCCCTTCCCCCCCACCCACTCCCCCCCTCCCTCCGTCTCCTGACTTCAGACCCCAGCCCTTCAACCCACAATCCGCCCACCCCCCTCTCCGATACCCTTTCCCTCCACCCCACCCCACCCCACCCCGCCCCCCGCCCTCAACTCCTCGACAGAGAATTATAACCTACATTTAACGGGGGTGGCAGGGGGCAGGGGGCGGGGGGCGGGGGGAGCAGCCAACAGGTGGGGAGGGGGAAGGAAAGGGGGCAGGAAGGGAATCAGTGAAGAGGCAGGGAAGTGGATGCGTTCGGAGGGGGGAGGGTACGGAAGGGGGGGGGGGAGGAGGAGGGGAACCCAGGGGATAGGAGGGGCGTGGGGAGGGGAAGGGTAGGCGAGAGGGCAGAAGTACCCAGCGAATGGGTAGAAAAGAAGAGGGAGGGAGGGGCTGGGAGGGCATCGGGAGAGGGAAGGAGGGGTAGGGCATGGGGGAGGGGGGGGCGCCCATCGAACAGGTGCGAGCGTGCAGGCGGCGCTCGGCCCAGAATCACAAGCAGTTTATCACGAAAGGTTATGATACAGTGAGCGTGGCTGATCGATCCCTCGAGTTATCGGCGATTGTGCTTTGATGCCTTTTTAGCGTCTGGTCTCCCTCTTCCACTCTCTTCCTCCTTCGATTATCCATTCTTCTCCCTTGCGTTGATTTTCTCTGGTTTTTATTTTCGCTTTGTGGTTTGCTTCTTGTCTCCTCTTTTCCTTTGGTACTTTTGGTTCGTTTCCTCGTATGCCTCTTCCTTCTTTCGCATTTCCATTTTCTTTCGTTGCACATGCCTGCCCTTCTTCACGCCTTTCTTCCTATGATTTCTCTCTTCTGTATCCCCCCCCCCCCCGTCGCTACTCTTTGTCTCTCATGTTCCTCCTTATTATTTTCACTTATTCCTTATTCCGGAGAGAATCATGCCATTTGAACACCTTTTTGTAATCTAGAATCAAATTCTTTTATTTAAAAGATGCTACGAAGGGCTTGGCAACGGCGCAAAATGAATGTAAAAGGATCTGATTTGTTGGAAATTGCCACAAGATCGTCATTTCGAACAGAGCTCCGCTTCAGCCGCGAACATTCGAAAGAGAGTGAGTGAGTGTGTGTGTGTGTGTGTGTGTGTGTGTGTGTGTGTGTGTGTGTGTGTGTGTGTGTGTGTGTGTGTGTGTGTGTGTGTGTGTGTGTGTGAGTGTGAGTGTGTGTGTGTATG